>NW_020290774.1:0-223497 GCF_003184695.1 Aspergillus brunneoviolaceus CBS 621.78 | reverse complement strand
CCCCCGCCATATCATCCACCATCACTGATTTTAATCCACCCCTGCAACCACTCAAAGCGCAACTACCCCTCCCCCCTATTGGAAAAACCGGATATCATCCCCGGTGCAGTGGGTCAGTTCACCGGTACTTCCACCGTCATCCACGCCGGTAGCCGAACACCTACACACCTATGCTCACACGACACGACACGTAACGTACATCTCCTCCACGGCGCGGCTGGCACCGACGGGTTGGAATCTCCACGATCGGGCTTGAGTGGGGAATTCAAATTGGTTGACTACATACATAGTACTCCGTAAATCGATACCCATGTATTCGATTCATTAATATAAACGCCACTGGAGATTGTGAGGCAAAGAGTCGCTTGCGATCGTAGGACTGAGGCAATCTGGGTCTCAAAGTTGATAAACTACTTCTACTTCGGGGCGGACTCAAACACACGCAATGTGATGGTAGGATTCAAGGGGAGTGAGTAAGTTTCCGGATGAAATCTGAATAACATGCAGAAGAGCTTGATACTGCGGACCAACCAGTAAACAAGACGAAGCAAATATGACCCGACCCCCTTGTCGACTCGTCATGCGACCTGATTCGTCCCCTAAGTATCGTTCGGTGCATGTTTACATGTATGCAACATGCATGCAGGGATATGTGCATGCAAGGCCGATCCCCCTTCTAGAATGTTCGCCCCAGCAATCGGCCTAGCTGATTCCATGGACTCAAATGCAGCTTGATAGCCATGCGACGCCGTTAACACCCTACCCCCTATCCAGCGACCTCTATATAACTTCATACTCCTTACACTCCCGCCAACTCCCGCGACAACCCACTGCGCCGCCGAACCCACCACCCATACCGATAGAACACAAACGGGATCGGAATCAGCGCCACCTCCACCAGTCCCAGTAGCGTGCCCGTCCACGCGATCCCCACACTTGAATACAGCCGGCGGCCCGCCAACGGAAGCGCACCCGCAAAGACGTACCGAACCATCGCGTTGCCCGCCACCGCCGAGGCGGCGTAAATGGGGTAGCTCCCCGCCAGGTAATGGGCGGAGTAGATGAAGATGAGGGTATTGCCCATGCCGAAGGGGACGCCGGCCAGGATCGGATAGATCCAGTGCGTGTACGCGGGCGCACTGGTGGATTGAGTTGTGGTCGTTGTTGCTACCGCTGTCCACGAGAACCAGAATTCACCCATGGGGCTGAGAATGGCCCCGAGGCAGACGGCAATGATGGGGGCCTCGGGCGTGACTCGGCCTGTGCAGGGGTCCCGCGGGTGACTGGCGATGATGCGGCGGAGGACTCGCTGAGGACGGCGAGGACAACGCCGGTGCGAATACCACAGTAGCCTAGTCCTGCGATGCCGGGTGGCCAGCCGCGGTGCTCTTGGAAGGCAATCGGGTAGCCGATGAAGCACAGGAATAGAGTAGCATATATGACACCGACGTAGAGGTTCCAGAATAAGCTGGTCGGGCCGCAGATGTTAAGGGATCAGTGAGACTGTTCGGCAGACACTCACGCGTCGACGGAGCTTGGAGGTCAAAGGCGTATTAGACGGGCTCACACACGGCCATGATAATAGGTCTTACCACATGGCTTCGCACAAGGTCCCATCCCACTTTGGGGCTATCATAGCGACACCACCATCGCAAGTCCCCAGTCTGTTCCTGTTGCTTTCTGGTTCGTGCCCGCAGTATCGCAGGCTCATATGTCTCCTTGAACAAGAACAAAGCCACAGCTGATACTCCTGCCCAGCAAAGTATGATCCAGTTGATCCAGCGCCAGCCAAGATACTGGTAGACAAATCCGTCGAAAATGGGACCTGCACTTCTGTTAGTTCTGTGCAAGAAACCGAGAAGCTGTTCCCAGCACTCACTTAGTACCAACTACCGGGCCAGTCATCGCCTCAAGACTCCAAAGACTGAAAGCCAGCGCCCGGTACCTTCTGCTGGTCACGTCGTTGATTGTACCCGGACCGCCCGCAATAATCGCACTACCGAAGAATCCTCCAAGTGCTCTGCAGACAAGAATGGTATGTATATTCCGAGCCAGGGCCACGGGTATCACCGAGCAGGCGAAGGCGAGGGTGGTGATCAGGTACACCGGTCGACGACCGTACAGCTCCGACAACGAGGCGAACACAAGGCATCCGAATGCCAGACCGAGCATATAGGTAGTTAAGCCGAGCAACACAACAGTGTCCGATGCGATCTCAAACGATTCTTTGATCCCTGGATTACCTGGGGTATAAGATGTGGAATATGATATCCTCGGGGACAATCAGCGTTGCCATCGAGTCACTATTGGATATGTCTATAGGATACTTACGCGCAGGCACTTGACACAGATACCGCCCCGACAATGAAAGCCCTGTATGCGGCCGACCAAGTGCGCGGGTCCTCCTGATCATCTGTTTCTCAGTAGACTTCAAATCCGGCATCATTCGACAGAATGGCTTGTTGTGTTGCTTGACTCAAGCCCACCCGATGTTGGTCTGCTAGGTTTCACACAGGTCATCGGTCCGTTTTCGACACTGGACATAGTCGGCCATTGGTATTTCCAAGCAGTTGGATGTCGCATCGTAAGACCACAGAAAGATTCGGTGCACGGTCGGACTGGCTCAAAAATAAGCCGTCCTATTGCAGCCATAGACCCTGCCATCGCACGATCATCTCAAGAAGAGCGAGTAAGACAATGACAGGACCCCCTGACAATAGCAACATATTGCAACAGATAAGATACTTATAACCTCCACAGCGGGTCGTTGCCGACGCATACGGGTGCTAAAACTTGGCCCGACCTTGGTGATATTATACTTTGTTCGACGATGTCATCTTTTAACTCTGCCGAGGCCTTGGAATGGGAAGAAATGCGATTGACATCACAGGTCTGCAAAGGCGATGGTTAGACGTGCAACAGCCCAGAAGCCCGTCGGATCACCTGGATGCATGATGCAGATGTATATAGGTGGAGAAAGGTCAGGCAGGTCTGGCACTTGCAGCCGCCTGAAGGCGAATCACTATTCCCGATTCGGGTTTGCGTCTCTTCCTCCGCGCTGCATTGCAAGGAAGCCCCGTTCGCTTCTTGGATTCAGTCTTCCTTTGTGTTGTAGCTGTCTACATCTTTCCTTCCGAGAATAATCAGTGAAACTTACTGGCTGTATCGAGTCGCACTGTCTGCTCTCCGCAAGTCATGCAGCGCGATTGACCAAGGACAATAGGAGGATCAAACATCGAACCAGGTATCGGCGAAAATCGATCCTCGATTGCTCTGACTACAATGGTCAAACTGATATTAGATATCCGGGGAACAAAAAGTAGTTTACAAGGCAAGGATACCACAGGAAGTCCCTCCCTATCGCTGTCCACGAAAAAAAATACCCAACCTCAGCAATTACACCCACAGCAGCCTACAGTCAGGAAAGTATAGATTGTTTAAACGTTTGTCATTTCATAAACTAGAAAAAAAACATCCTTCACCACAAATCCGATCGAATCTATGCGAGGAGAGCCTTGATACCGGCCTCGAGAGCGGGAGGGTTGGCACCGACAACGTCCTTGACCTTCTCGCCGCCCTTGAACAGCATGAAGGTGGGCATGGCGCGGACACCGAGTTCGGCAGCGACATCAGAGAGCTCGTCGACGTCGATCAAGTAGAACTTGGCCTGGGGGTATTGTTCGCTGAAAGCGGCGACCTTGGGGGCGATGGCCTTGCAGGGACCGCACCACGTGGCGAAGCAGTCGAGGACAATGGCGTCCTGGGAGTTGGTGACCTTCTCTCTGAACTCCGCAGTGCTAGGCGAATGTTAGTATCACTGATGCGCAGCCGATCGCAGCCGAAGGTAGAATCTGAGTCAGGTGGGGGAGAGGGGAAACTCACGAAGTGATCTGGTGAACCTTGCCGTGGTCAGACATGTTGGATTGTGTGGGGTTGAATTTGGCGGAGTGAGATTGAGAGAAGGAGCGGTGGTACAGAGGACTCGCGGCGGGAAAGCGCTGGACGAAGGTGGAACGCAGGAAAGTGGAGGATGGAGTAGTAGAAAATCTAGCGGAGGAGAGAGAAGACAGGCGAGCGGATGGTTTAAGACTGGAGGAAGGTTAAGAAGAGAAGAGATTAGCTCGGAATGGTTGAAGAGGGGCTGAGGCCAAAAAGGAGGGGCTCAGTCCGCAGTTTTTATGGGTGGGCGCAAATGACGTTGCACCATGAGAGGAAGGGAGGGACTGGCTGCTGCCTCTGACTAATCACCGTGGTCGAAGCCTCTCGGAGGCGGTGGAAGGAGGGATTTGGATTGAAAGGGGGAAAGCTGAGAGATGATTCACAGGTAGGTAGGTAGGTAGCTTACCAAGATGTCACGCCGCGGGAGAGACGCAGCAGGTTAGAAGCATTTGTCAGGTTGACAGTCGACATCTTGCAAAATACTAATCAATTTAGAATATAATAGTATTGTATGAATAGTATGTGTAGTATGGAATGAGTGTTGGAAGCAATTGGTTCGCCGTTCGGGACGCACAAGGGTTGGGCTGGAAGACTGGAGTTTCAAAAGCCGGTGCATTATTATTATTATTATTCGGATGACGTGCTCCGTCGCTTATGAATAGCGAACGGTCTGGACAGAAGCTGCCGGGCGTATGCCTGAATTGTGCCTGAATTGTGCCTGAATTGTGCCTGAATTGTGCCTTAGCACGCGGCGTGCTGACTAACTACCTTGGTGCTCAACAAACAGCAGCCCGCTTCCTTTGGCTGACCATCAACTAACTATACTCTTTAGTGATCACTTCACCCATATACCAGTTTACGCAAATTTGTTCGGTTGTGCTCTACGAAATTATGCATCTTTACTCAAATAACTTAGTATTTACGGACAGATCGAATGCTCATACAGACATCAAACAATAGCCACGGTTGGAAATGGAAAGAGATACCATTGTGGGGTGACTGACACCAAACAAGGACAGTCACTATTCTATACGCCAATATGTGCATTGAACTGAAACGGGAGAGTGCTTCACCTCTAATGAAGACGTAGATCCGCACGAAAATCAAATAACAGCATTTGACCAGCGATCGAGGCAAACTCCTTCAAACTCTCGCTGATGTGGGGTATCAACAAATGCAAGAACAAAACCTGCCAGCAAGTCGGGGACGAAGACCGGGCTTGACGGGGCAGCGAAGGAAGAAAAACGGACGTGGCCACTTCGAGTGCCACCAGAACTAAAGGCGAAATCCATCAATATGGGAGGAAGGAATCGCAGTAGAAAAGTCAAGGGAGCGACAAAGGAAAGAAGAGCCAAAGGAATGACTAGGGTCAGCAGGGGAGAAGGGGATTATTACATGAAATTAGATAAACAGAGACTGGGCGACGCGAATTAGGTGCTTCTTTGTCTCATGAGAGGGGGAAAGGCCGTCAAAATATGACCCATTGGTCAAAGGGGTCGGGTGGACGCATGTCGCTCGTACGCAATGCAAATCACACGCTCAGAGGGCGCGCCCTCTATCGTAGTCTTCGTTTGTGTCGAACTCAAATTCAGCAGAGTGTTCTTCAATGGGGCTGAACTCCTCATCGGCAGATAGAATGGTTTTGAGAAGGCCTTCGTTTGACTTGGGACGGACTGCCGGATTCACCAGCACAGGACGCCTTGCAACTTGAGCATGCCAGGTTTCCTCTGCTGGGTCTTGTGTATGGTCCACGGTCATGGTACTATCTCGCTGAGCACCTGCGCCATATCCGACCCGCGGAGGCTCATCCTGCTCAGATCCAAATCTCACGAACGGTTCATTGAGTGGTATTTCATCACCTTTGGGGGAATCCTCGTGGCCTTCCTCCTCAAGCTTGTTCCTCGATGAACTGAGACTGGTCCGAAGGGGGTTACTTGTTTTTTTCTGAGAAATGCGACGAAGGAATTGCCCTGACATCCATGACCCCTCGGAATCGATCGACGCTAGAGACTGGGATAGCGGGACGTCATCCGGGTTACCATCCCAGCTTTCGCCTCCCCACGAGTCGTGATGGTTGTTGCGAGAATCCGGGACGTCGGAGGCAGAGCTTGGAATAGGATATTGAGTGACCATGTTAACATCAGAGGTATCATCGTCCCTCTCAAACTCGTCAGCCACTTCTGGTATATCAGGAGACTGAAGGCGTGAGTCAGGTGGTGATAAAGGTTCGTCACCGAAATGTTCCGTGAATTTCGATTGGGAGCGCTTGATCGTGCCCGTGCCAAGGAATGCCTTGGGCGGCACGTACGGCGCCGGACCGGACGAGGACTGTGTTTGAACTTTGAAAAAGGATTCATGCGACGGGTTCGACGGCTCGGGGCTCCGTTCATGGAAACGTTCTCGGTAGCTTCTCTTGAGGCGTGAGCTCCCACGTCGAAAGATTGAGGTCAGAGTGTTCACACGACCGCTGCTATTGTCTGACAGACGCCTATCCGAGTCGATTATCCTTGAGACATCCGATGTTGATTCTCGACCGAGACCATACAGGTGCGAAGAAGTCGGACTGTAAACCTCCCGCCTCGACGGTGAATGAGAGGGAGTCAGACTGCTGCGAGACATTCCCATCTCTGTGGACGGAGCGAAGCTACGCCGCGGGACAACCCTGCGTCCACGGATAGAGCTATCGTCAAGAGTGCCGATGGCATTAGCACTCTCTGGAGTTTCGCAGCCTTGTCGCTCAGAATCTTTGGAAACTCCTCTCAGCCATGACCCTGACGGGGGGGTACCACCCAGGAAAGTCTTGGTGTCTTCAGATCTAGTGACACCTTCGTCGAAAGAAACCGGTGTAGCCCGAATACCAGCACCAGGCCGGCCTCTTTGCGTTGTAGATGCATCTTCGGCTTCAGCCTGATGCTTTGGTGTGGAGAGGTCGGCAGTATCCTGTTCCAACGGGTGCTGCTGTTGCTGGTCAGCGGCTTGTTGCAACTTGCGTTGCAATTTCTCCTGATCCTCGGCCTGCTTTCTCTCCCTGCGCCGGCGATCTCTTTCCAATAACTCCCGTAGAGCACCGGCGTCCAGAGCATCAGCCAGGTCATTTACCTTCTTATTCGAATGAGCATTTTCGTCAGATGCAGCAAACGTTGGCACCTTGTCTTTCTTGCTCACTGTCTCGGGTGACTTCTGGCTTTTCGAAGTGGGGGGCTTGGGAGCTTCCACATAACGAATAATTGGGCGGGGTGTCCAAGCTGCGAAAGTGTTGACCTTGAACGTGTAGGACTCAAAGATGTCGGATAACGACGACTCAGCTGAGTCACGGACTGACAAACTGACGTCAGACAAGTGGCGGTCTGAACGACGACTTGGAGCCCTGAGGCCTTTGCGGGTTTCGATGGAGAAGTGCTCACTAGGGAGCGGGGATGGGCGACGAGGGATGTCAATCGGTGCGGAAGCCATCAATCTGATCTCTCGTTCCCTAGCAATCTCGTATGCCTTGCGCTTGCTAAGTTTCTTCTTCAGGACTGCTGGTCCGCTAACGCTTCTTTTCGACTTTAGGAGCGATCCTGATCGAGTCAAGGTAGGCTGGTCATAGCTTGTGTTAGAGTGAGAGGTGTAGCTATCGGAATGCTGCTGACCGAGCCGAAAGGACAGTTGCCGGGCTCCTCTTATTGAAGCTGGTTGCTCGCTGTGGGACATGGGCGGAGGATACTGGTTAGACTGAGAAGCTGGAAGGACATCGTGCAGAGAACTCGGGCAATCTTCAGTAGGCGTAATGTGTCGGTTCTTCTGACGTTTCGAGGATTTGCGAGAGGGCTTGCTGCCTAGCTTGCTGCCATCGAAGCTGTGGCGAGGGTCCTGCGGCGGAACCTCCGCCACCGCAGGAGCATCGAGCTGGATCGTGTGCCGCTTGCTCTTACGACCAAACGGCCATATCGCCATGGCGTCTGATGGATTGAAACTTCGTCCCGCTCACGAGTCAAGGTGGACAGTGAAGTTTTCGGAGGCGAAGTTGTAGCGGATGACTGGACTCATGAGGAATGACGGAATGAACTAGACACGCGACCACGGAGCCAAGTCTGAAGCTGAAGCCTAACGCAAGAATAGGAGAGTTCCAAAAAAGAAAGCGGGTGATGGAAAAAATGGCAGATGGGGGAAGAAGGGGGATAAGAATATTTAGAAAGAGGAAAAGAGGAGATAAAGAGGAATAGTCGAAATTTCACGATTGGGATTGACAGGTAGCGGAGGCGAACCGAGACATTCAGAGCGATGGGGGAGAAAGTGCCGGGAGCACAAGGCCGTTCTAGCGTCTGTACCTAAAGAAGGATGCCCCAGGCGGTGGATTTGATAGTTTGATACAGGTAAAGCGGTACGAAGTCGAGACCCGGGGGGGGGAGGGGTGTTGAGGGGGCTTTAGAGGGGAGGGGTGGTGGAGCGAGAGGGGGGTGAAAGGGATGTGACTATTGGTTTAGAACGAGCGGGTAGATCGGAGGACTGAAAGGTATGATGAGCGAGGATTGAGGAAATGATGGCAGTCACGGTTTCGTAGCAATGGTGTAAGTAGGTATGGAAGTCGCAGGACTTTTGACGTAGTAAAGAGTTAGTTAACTTTGGTAGTGAGACCCGGGGGAGCCACGCCACATGGAGTGGCGGAAAATGACCTCCGTGATCACTCCAAGTTATTAGAGGGAAGATGCCAAAGGGGATCAGGAAGGAGGACTGCAATCCTAAAAGAGAGCGATGGGAAAGAAAGGCAGTCCAAAAAAGGGCGAGGAAGTCGGAAAGAAAGGAGAGAAGGAGAAAAAGAGGAAGAGGGGAGAAGAAAGAAGGAGGAAGGGGGGAGATGAAGAAGAAAAAAAGAAGCAGCAACAGCAGCAGCAACAGCAGCAGCAACAGCAACAACAGTGACCGTAGCTTTGAGCCCGACTGGGGAAGAGAATAATAGACAGAGACAGAGAGACAACAGCCCAAAAAAGGACGATGGTCGATGAGGGTCGGCGAGGGACTGTGAGGGCCGAGACAAACAAGCCGCCCGTTTCTGAACCAGGGGAAAACTACGGAGTACTCGGTTGGTTACACACTTTTCTCGCCCTCTGGGGCCGTCGCCGGCCGTCACAACAGCTGTCTGTAACTATGGACTATGGAGCACTTACTCAGTAAGTTACTGCTGGTTAATGATAGATTATGGAGTCGCATGGTATCGAGGTATTATTGGACTCTGCCCTCTCCTCCTTCTCCCTCCCCCCTCCCCCCCTGCCCTCGATTGATTGATTGATTGATTCATTGATTGATCGATAGGATGGATCTGATTCGACTTTGCCTGCATCGTCCCGAATCTGTTCCCTCTCTCTCTCTTTTTCTCTTCCTCCTCATGGGTACAGCACATACATACATGCAGATGCCACCTCCAACCGCCTTGTCTGCCTTCTGACCGTTCTGTCTTGTGCTCCATACCTGGTGGGCAATGTGTCATGCGGGAACTAACGAAAATCACCATCACGGTACGTAGGAGAAAAAAAAAAGAAAACAAGAAAAATACAGAGAAAAAGAAAAACCTCAAAACGGAAAGATAATCATGAAGGAAAATCTCTTCAATTGTGGAGAAGAATCCACCTACGTCGAGAGAGTCAGAGGGAGGCAGGCCCAATCCGAATCATTATTATTGCTTCAAATTGGTGTTGACGAGGAAAGGAAGTGGAAGAAGTTCATTGGTACCTGCCTTAGAGTAACCGCCCAGTGCGTACTAGGTAGGTAGTAGTCATGTATCTGCCGGGTACTCCACATTAATCCACCCTCTCTCTCAGCATCCAGAATGTGGAAGACAAGCTAGGCAGGTAAACCGCTGAACCAGAGATGGGTAATTTACATACATTATACTACGTAGTACGTACTGTACATTGTTCATGCTTCTGATTTAGTTCTTGTTCAGTATCTAGCTACTGCACAACATAAATCTAGATGGCCCTACCGTGCAATTAATTATATGAAGTATGAGTACAGTACATACGTAGCAGTTTAATTCATGGCCATGGCTCGGACAACAGTCCTGTAGGAGAGGCGGCGCCGCGGCGGGCAAGGCGCTTTTCTCGGCCGTTGGAACCGATCATGGTAAATCAACGGGAGCTATGTTCACACTCATCTACATAGTGAACGTGTGCCAGAGCAAAGCAGTGATGCAACAGATACCCATACAATATAAGGGCAACCGCATTGAGCTACCTCGAGCCACAGTTGAGGCCCAAATATGCTCAGCACAATCCCTTCGTCATACTGAAGTCTAAGGCAGATGCAGCTTATTACTCCATCCCCTTCGGGACTCGAACTTAACCGAGACTCGAGGGCGTCGCTCGTGGTCCCTCCAGGGTCCTGGATCATGCAATGACGTTGAACCCTTTTTCTCGATCTTGTCCAGATGGTGAATGAGCATCCGAGCGCGCGGCACCTCTCCCTTGTACAGGCCGGGCGGGATTTTAAGGCGCTGGGCAACATCGACACCAGTATCACGATGATCACTAGGCCACCACGACCATCCACCACCAGTGCTGTGATGCGATGTAAAACTCAAGACGGTAACTAAAACGGGCGCACTCTTACTCATACGAGTAAAGACCCAAATTCATTGCCGCCCACTCCTTGGTGGGGCCTGTGACAAAACCGCAGCCCCAGAGTGTTCTAAGACTAAAGAAGAACGTCCAGAGGGGCCAAATGACGATGCAGTTGGGTTCCTACGGTGGGGACATCTGAACCATAAATGCGGCGCTAACTCTTAGCTCGCTGCCGAGTCAATAGAGGCCAGTCGAGGGATAAAAACATAAAAACACTGGAAAAGGACATACCGGCCGATACAGAGTCAAAATCGGACATGACGGCATGCATAAGAATCAACAGATGTGATGCATTTGCTGCCGACCTTACAGTTGGCAAAAGCACCTACTCAGATCAAACAGGATATTGACGGAACGCAGACAACCTTGTTGTGTGGTTTTCTGTCATGAGGTGGATCAGGACATGACACTTTCTCCCGACAGTGCTACTGCCTCGGTATACTGCCCGTACTGTGAAGAACGTCTTCATCGCGGGAGCTCATTTCCCGCCGTTCGGGCTGCTTATTGCTACGGAGAAGCTAAAAGTCGTTAATATCCCGCCCTGCCGGCCGTGACAGCGTATCATTGACAGGTCGAATGTGCTGTGGTCCAAGCGTGCAGAACCGTAACGAGAGCATACACCACAATTTTTGTAGCAGAGCTCAGCCTGCGAGAGGACAAGATATAGCCACTGTTCCGAGACTCTCTACATGTATAATCCTGCAAAAACACCAGGCATTCTCTTTACTGTAGAATGGTCTATGAGGTGTCGGTCAAGGTGGGAGTGTCCATCGTCTAACTTCCTTAACATCCTGAGAACCTTTCCCTAGATTGAGTCCTCGGCAACACCAACGTCGACTTGCGTCAGTGGCTCACTCGATTTACTTCACCGATCCTTTGGCGAGGGCTAAATTTCAATGACGCTAGGTATGAACAGACTCCTAGAGACTTTGAAATTGATTCCTATTCTCGCGAGTGGTGACTGGTGACGGAATCGATATCCACCTGCTGTTCAAGTCTACACGCCCGACCGCCCGACCGGTCCGTGATTATGCTCAATACCTCGTCATCACTTGAAGCCTAGAGCATGGAGTAGCTAATTGCCCACTCTGCTGCCAAAAAGTCCCCGAGTCAGATCGCGGGCTGACCAGCGGTAAGCCTGAAGGATCCGCTTATCGGAGCGGCGTTTCCACACTCCCTCAGGCTCTGCTGAGATCTTATCCAGTGCCGATTGTCCAGTACGAATTACTGTGCGCGCACCCTTCAAGTCGTCATGCCCATCTTCCTCATACGTACTAGAAATCCCGCCTCAATCATCAAGCAAAAGCAATCGAAATGGTAGTAACCTTAAGTGATAAGACAACCCCTCCTGTCAGAGGAAAGTCAAGGCACTGTATGTACGGAGTAGGTATCCCTCAATACATTCCCAACAGACCCCAGTCTCCGAACTTCCCCCCCGACGGCCAATGCTAATCAATCAATAGTAGATCACCGTTTTCCTGCATCTGAACCACATTACCATCCCCTTCCCCTCCCCAGAGCCAAAAAAAAGACCCGGCCAGATCCCAATCCGAAGGAAGGAACAGGTGAGACATTCCGTCTTACTAATCTTCCTTGTCCACCGTAAGAGAGGGGAGAAAGGAACGGACGGAAGGGGAGAGGATCAAGAGGGGAATGAGATACAGAAAAAGAGTAGAATCGCTGCAACCCGGCCGAGACGGTGTACTGTCGACTACGGGAGCGCAGCACGCACAGCACGCTGGTTAATCTCACTCACATTTTCACTTTTCCACCTTGCATGCTTGTGGTGGGAGAGACAGTCGGAAATTATCCCACCCGCCACAGAAAGCCTCTCATGGGCCGGGTAATTTTATTGTTGGATTGTTCGCCGAAGGGAAGGGGTAAAGGAGGGGGGAAAATGCCAAACCAAATTAGCATTCAGGAACGACACGCGGGAAAGTCTCCCAGGACCATGGTACGGAGCTTTTTATTTTGATCAATCAGTTCTTTAAGGCACTATCCGAGCCTTTCGTAATGCCGACCCCCCTCCCTCCCGGCTGGGTTCAGTCCGCGCGCGCGCGATCAATCTGATTTATCCCCCAGGCTCATGCATGTAATCCGTCACCTTGAAAAGTACGCACCCATAAGAAAGAGACCTCCATGAGAGATGACCCATTCATTGTGCGAGAATCATGAACGATTGCACATCAGTGCACTTGAGTACTAGGTAGTTAGTTGCCTCTCAGCCGCTAACAAAATTCTACCTCGAGTACTGTACCTTACACCAACCAAAAGTCACACTCGCACCCGACGCGATCATCGTTGATGATAGGCGGAGTAATTTTATCTTTTGGTTTTCGATCACCAGGTACAACCAAACTGTGGGCCACTTCTACGATTGAGATTCTCAGTCAAAACCAGAAAAAAAAAATAAAAACAAGCAGAAATCTTGTGATGGGTTTAGGTGTTGGCAGTTGCCCATCCCTCTTTTTGCTTTGGATCACAGATCTACTAGTTTTGTACTACAGAGGTCGGCAAGGGTATGTGCCTGTAGACCAGACAACCTTCTTTGCTTCGGTTCAGTAGCTCGTCTCATCTCCCAGCCGTTGCATGGGGTGAGTGGAATCAGTCTCTGGAGAGTATCTTATGACTAGGTAGCTTACACGCCGCTAAGTTAGTGACTTCATGCTGCAGCCCAATATGCGGGGAGGGTTGGCGGTGACAATGCCGTTGAGATGTATGTACATTTACATGTACCGTGTGGCGAAGAAGTGTCTAATTATGTGCATAGTGCATCGTGAAAACGAGGGTCCAGCTTATTGAAAAATATGGGGTTTCAAAGTCATTTTATTTTCCCGTGTGGGGAAATGTACAGTACTGTTATACCTTGCTTCAATGATAGAATTTGTTGGGGAAGAAGGGGGGGGGAGTGGAGGAGGGGAGGGGTCCAAAAAGTCAACTCAACGACAGCACTGCAGGACACCATCAGCCTAAGTTAAACGGGCTGATCTTCGCAGGGAATAAGGAAATCGGGCCCGGGGGGTTGTTTTGCCCTGTCCACGCAGGGACCCTCTCCCTCCCCTCCGCTAATGATCGAGCATGCGCCCAAATGTAGGGCAGAGGTTGTTGTGCTAGGCTTACAGCTGCAGATCACTTCGTACAGTACGTAACTGCGTTTAATTCTCCTTAGGTTTCTACGAGTATCAGAGTTTAGCTGGTTGATCTATAACCAGTACCATCTGAGAGTAGTACAATATCCTCATAGGTACTTCTCAATCTGAAAACCACCAGTACTGCACTACAAATGCAATACCGACCGTGTACACCCCATCAACTTTGAAATCTTTGATCTTCCATCCCTCAACGGCTGATCAACAACCCCCACTGCCTCCCTGGAATCACATGAAATCTACTGTGGCGATCCAGCACAGTGGCTCAGAACACAGGCAACAACAAAACAACCTCTCCACCAAAGACACGCCAGCATTAATGTGTATGCCTGGGCTGATTGGCTTACCAACCAGGAAACCCACCTGCGTACTCAGCCACCCTACAAAAGACACACAACACATAGCTTGATACTGAGTGCACAGTATTTCATATCTAGGATGTCGATCATTCCTCGCCCCGTTGGAAGCCAAGGGGATTCGCTTTCCCTCCTCAGCCACAAACCCGCCACGTGAGCTGTTGATCATTCCACACAATCAGCGCCAAATGTTATACTCTTACTTAGTGCACTCCGTCTTGGAGGGCACAGACAACCCAACAAAACCCAGACATCTAGTCTATTCTGGACTTGCCCGATGATCGGCACAGGGTCGGTACTGTACAGTAGCCCGCTCTTACTTGATTATTGCAGTATTTGAAAAAGATACGTGTGGGTTAGGTCTGTGGTCATGGTACGTGCGGGACTAGATATGGCAGACCGTATTTCGTTGTTCGCAAAAGCTCATGAGTAGCTAGCAATGGGTTTACGTCCGGAGTCAGGCTAAGCTTAAATTGCCGGGATGGGCTGTAGCGGACCACGTTGGATGGTGCGCTGGCATCCAGCATAACAAGGGTAAGGTAGTTGCTTGTGCCCCGTAGCCATGACTATAAGATGCCCCAATAAGATGCTTGCTGGGGATGCTTCGCGTGTTAGTCTGGTTGTGTAGCTGGATTCTTGCACTTTTCATTATAAGGAAAACCACCAACGCCATCGACCACCGTGACGCTAAAATCAGAATTAGAGCAGCTCTTGGAAAACCGTTCAAGCATCGGACGCCACGTCTTGGATTCGAGCGCCTTTCCCGACAGCATGCATACTCACTGGCTGGGCATCTTCTTGTACGCTGCTGGATCCGGATTCCTCGTCCGCACCACTCTGTGTATGGGCTCTCTCCCAAGACGTGGAGGCACACAGAATGAAAGAAGCTCGCACAGCGTCGAGACAACCCAAGCCAAAGGGCCACTCCAACTCACGCCTACCTACTAAATAATAGATAAGATAACCCCCCTCCCCCCGGGGATAACCCCAACCAATGACGTCAACATAATTTGCGGCAGTCAACTACTTAACCCCATTCGATATCCAAACCACCCTCAACCGACATGAATCAACACTGTTCGCACCAGCAAAGTGGTTACTGAAGACGCGCAGAGATCTAAAATATTCCAAACAAACCGAACTTGACCCCCCTTCCCAGAAAATCCCAGTCAAAGCCAGTAGAAACTCCGGATCTAAATGACCCAGAGTCTTCATGGAGATGCCCCGGGCCTCCCAAAAAACATCACTGCAATTTGAAGCTAACTTATCGGGTACATCGCTTCCGCAATCTATTTGGCTCCCCTTCCAGAACCCGATACCGACGACTCACGTGGCGGCTGAGGAACCGTTTTATGGACCACGAGTCGTGCGTGTCGTTCTTTTCACTAGCAGTAGCAGTAACAGTGGCAGCAGTGGCGTTGCCAGGATGGGAGCTCAACCCGAAAGAAGAGGACGACCCTTGCACTAGCCATCGGGTTTCGTCTCTTGGTTCTTCTTGTCGGAAGGATGTGCTGGTGCTGGTGCTGGTGCTGGCTGCTGCCATTGACGCTGCGCCCATTTGTCTGACTGTACACGCAGCAGGTTTCTGGCGATGTTGACGGGGACAATGGTGGACAATGGGTGGATTGATTTTGAACAATGATGACAATGGGGGCGGTGGCTTCCTCTTTTCCGGGGATGCGCTAATGAGTCCTCCGTGGGAAATAGGTTTGCATTTGCCAGAATAGTAGATTGGCTTGATCTAATCGAGTTATTTCAGGTGGAGAGTCATCTGGCTATGACTCGGACTGGAACAGCTTTGATGAGAAGCTGGGTCCGAAAATTGTACTCGTAGGCAACAACGAAGTATTCGATGGTGGCTGGTGGGCGGCGGCGGCGGCGGGCTTGGATGAATGGACTGGCCAGGTGCGCAATTATTGCTGGGTGGTGCTTAGTTGAGGACTCAAGTGGAGTTTGAAATTCCTAAAATAAGAGCAGTCTTTATTGGAGTGGTAAAATAGGGATTCAAATCCTGTCTCAAGCTGTTATTGAACTCGTTCACAATAGGATGGAAGGTAATTGCTTGCAGTAAATGCGGTAAGCCTCGGAGATACTGGCTCAGCTACGGGACAAGTCCGGTTTGCTTTTTTGATCGAGGTAAAGGTGTCAGTCATATGTTATGTAAGTGTAAGTATCTCACTGTAGGCCGACAGTCACATTGATGATTGGTGTCTTGGCTGGATATAATGAATCGAGTTTACATGTTACTCAGTATGTACTCTGGATTAACTTCGGAACCCTCGGAGGCAGGAACAATAGGCGGGACAGAAATAGAGAACCAAACCACGGTTCGAGGATGGGGACCTTCGCCCATGGTTTAATGAGCCACGCACGTGTTTGCCCCCGTCCGCTATTGTTGCGATTCAATACGAACCACTGGTGGAGATTTAAATCCATGTTCTAGAAGATTGCCTACCTTACCGTTTTGCTTAGTACTGTATATGTATGTACAGTAGCTGCAACTGGAGCGAGCCGGTGCTCATACAGTACTGTCGGTAGGTACTGGTGATCTCATAGCTGCAATCATATGATGTGGCCATGCAATATCCGACTTCTTCTGACCGGGCGCTTTTTCCACCGGTTCACTGTATGTATATAGTAGTAGTCACAATCGGTGCGGTTGACATTTGAACTCATTGGGTACATGCATCTGCTGACTTTTAACACGCCCCCGCCAGCTTCGACCGGTTGGAGGCGTAGTATCCCAGGCAAGGCTCTTACCAGCTGCCACCAAGCATGGTCATTGACAGGCACAGCCCTCCAGCTTCAGGCAGCTCTCTGGCCTCATGTTGGCCAGCTGATTGGTCTCCACCGATCGAAATGAGGGGATTGGAGGATCTAATATTCGCCTGTATTCGCCTCCAGGCTCCCACTCATACTTGATGGTACCTAGTCCGTCAAGATCTGAAAAGGGCAGCTACACCATCAACAACTTGCACCTTAATCTCATGGTTAGCCAGGAAGCATTTCTAGTTCGGGTCTCATATGCTTGACTCTTGGTAGCAAGTTCATACAAATCTGCTGACGCATTGCCTGTCTGGTGTATGGACCGTCAATCCAGCCGGAAGATGAGCAGCTACGTGGATCAGATACGGTTCACTGTGTAGGCTATTATACTGCACCAGTTCAAAAGCCTGGGATGTGGGAGGGTCATGGGAGCTTATGGTTGTGGTGTATCTTTTAGCCAAGGTAGTAGATTTTACGCCTGAAAGATGGGGGGGTGGCTTGCTGGATCAGGCCAACCAGCAACTGAGGTCTCCCGTATGTCCATCTCGACTACATGCTTTATGAACACCCTGCCTGCTGGTCAATAGGTCAACAACCCCCTTCTCTTCCAACGTATTTCCCATCCATATCAAAACCAGAATATCGCCCCCGAAGGGCACATTCGAGTATCAGGTCTTCATCTCGAATTCATGTACGGAGACATACACCATGTAACCATCAACGCCCAAATCCCCGATAACCACCACTAAAGGGTATATGGTACCTTACATTCCCAGAAACCCCATTTTCCATAAACCATCTCACATCATCTCCAACAGATCCATTCTACTATTGTAACACTTTCGCTACTATCAAAACTCAGACCCAAAATCCCACCCATTCGCAACGGACATCAATCCCCACTGCACCCACCTCCAGGCTATACCCAAATGCCAAACTCCCGCTACAACCGATCTACCCAATATCCCCGTATACATACATACCCTTTCCCAACCTCGCCCACGCAGCGCTATTCAGAATTTTGAAATGAACGACAAGAAGTTGCGACTAACTATCACTTTGTACTGCCATGTTTCGCAACACACATATGCAGACAGCCACAAATATCTACATCAACAACCGCGCGCGAAAGAGGGAGGGGGGGAGGGGAAAGGTGAATTCCGGCCTGGAATGAGGGGCAGGGCTTCGGTTTGTTCAACCTCTTTGCCTTGATGTACTGTTGCCTTGATGTACTGTTGCCTTGAAGGCGGGGAGGGTGGAAGAAGTCTTATCTTTGCGAACCCCCCCCTCTTCGTTCTTCCTTCTATGTCGGTCGTGGTCTCGGGCTGCGGATACGGGAAAATCGATGGGCTGGTTTGGAATTGGACTACGGGATAATGGACAATGGGATTGTTGTTTTGAGGGGCTGTGTGCGGAGGGGAGAAAGTTGGGCAGTGGATGCCGGATTGTAAGTGGAGGTGCAGGATAGCTACAGTATAGGTTTGGATTTGGGCTTTGCTGGGGGTTGGTGGGTGGTTGTGCTGTTTGTAGTGCTCTGGGTCTGTGTGTGTTTTGCTTTCACTCTTAGGGGCTGGTTTGGATGAGATGGAAGAAGGGTTGGGTAAACTCGATGGACTCTGGGGACTCGAGAGAGGGTTGGTGTGTTTTGTACTGCTGTAGGTTGGATGATGGGACAGAGGTTTCCCAATGGAATCAGACGAGGATGATGAAGTTGGTTTGATCTGAGGTTTGATCTGAGGTTTGATCTGTGGGTTGTAAGACTAAATAGTAGCATAGCACGCAAGACTATGGAAGACCCCTCTAGTTACCACTATTAATATGTATAGAGGACTATCCATGCTATTATAGTGAACAAGACGAGATTCAGATACACGTGCCGAAGTACGTATGGTATGCTAATTGAGAATGATAATTCAGATTGGGATGTAGCAGTATCCACAGTGGATTTCTTTGCTCTTTGTCCTTAGCATCGAGCCGAGTGCTCGTCATATTGTTGTCTTGCAAGCTCGTGGGGTGTCATTGCTCGAACAAGACCATCAACTCAGTCTAAAAGTCACCATGGGATGAGGGGTGGTATGATGGCAGCTTCTGATACCAGGCGAGCGGCTGACTGGGTGATAAGGCCTTCGCACGTCCAGATCACGTTACAGAAGAAAGACAAGGCAATACAACGTAGTCACAAATCTATTGTACTTTTTGTCTGATTAGAAACAACGAGACACACCATCTTTCCAAGCCGACAAACGCCTTGAGCGTTGGGATATATCATGACCTTAAGAACGCCAAAATCCGCTTCATTCAACTGATACCACAAGCCGCAACTCTCTTGATCGGGCACGGGAAGCATAAACTAGAACCAGATCTTAATCAACTCCTCACTCACCGCACTTGGCGTCAAGACGCCGCTGTCTGTGATCAGTGCGGATATCAGATGGGGAGGCGTGTAATCAACCACGTCCGAGCTGTCCGGCGACTTAACGTTGGGTGTGGGCTGTGCTTGTTGCTGCTGCTGCGTGGCTTCGTCGGCGACATCTTCTTCGGTCTTGAAGTCGATCACGCGCTGCTCAATGGGCAGGTCGTACTGTCCAAGCGGGTAGAGACGGACGAACTTGTGGCTCTCCGCCACGACGTAGAAAGGCTTGCCCATGGCCTTGGCCAGCAGACCGATCTGGTAGGTGCCCATTCTCGACACGATTCCGCCGTTCTCCACGACACCCTCCGCACCGACAATGACCACGTCGGCCTTGCCAAGCGAGTACGCGACGGCGGACTCCGGGATCGTGGCCACGGGGACACCCTTCTCACGCAGCGCGCGGACTGTCTCCATACCCTCGGGCTCCGCCGACGAGCCCTCGACATCGCCCTTGGCCGGGGACAGCACGTAGATCACCCGGAATCGAACGGCGGACGGGCCGCCCTTCTCACCAGCAGCCTGCTGTAGCAGCGAGGCCACGACTCTGGAGCCACCGTTCGTCAGGACCGTGCTTCCGTCCCGCACAAAGCCTCTTCCGAACGCCGCAATCTTGTCTCGGCTTTCCTTCGCACGTCTGATGAACAGCCGGCCGTTGGACAGCAGGTGCGCCCTGATGGCATTGAAGTCTCCGGCGGGTCCGAGCTGGCCCGGTCTCTGTAGCGTAGTGATCAGGTATCGCTGGAAAAGATCGGTTCCAGCGGAGAGGCCTATGGGGTTCGGGATCGACTGTTTTAAGTGTGCGGTGGATTTCTCCAGAAGATCGAGCGTCTCTGATATCGTCGAGGAGGGGGAGTGTGTGAGGAGTAGCACCAAGGCCTCGATAGCGGCGATTGGCATGGTCAGATCTGGATCGGAGCGGAGCAGCTCATTGTACGTCGCGACGATGCTGGCGACTGTTAGCAGCTTCCAAGGCCGCATGGGCTTTCCATGGCGTCGTCAGGTTTGACTACTTACTCGAACGGCTTCGCCGAGGTGGAAGTGGCAGCTGCCATGATGACTGATGATGCGCTGAACAGCTCTGGAGGAATGATGGATCGAAAAGTCCGTAGGAAGCTGTCGTGCAGCAATTATCCGTAACAATTATTGTCCCATGGTCGCTTCGCCGCAGAGTCATCGAAAAAGGGAAGCGTGGAGTAAGTTTGCATCGTTTGTATATACTGCCCCTCTTCTGGTGCGCTAGTCCGCTTCCGGTTGCCATGCGAGGCCCTTCACTGTAAACAATCAATCATAACATCCAGCCGAAACACGACAACCACGTTTGCATCACATCTTCTCCGACGAATAACTTAGGCGTCGCCTCGTGGAGAGGGCTCTTCTGCATCATGTCGTACGGTCATCGAATGAGTCAACAGTTCCACGGCTCCCAGCAGCACCACAACAGAGGCGGCCGCAAGAAAGAAGATGAAAACGATGCTCTGATGCGACTGGTGAGTACATATCACAAATCCGCGCACCCCGTCTGTGACTTCGTGCCCTGACACTTCCAGTAGCCAGATAAAGAGATTGCAGGATGTATCAACGACATCGGCATACCCTTCACCGCCGCCGACCTGATCAAACCGAACCCGCAGCAGATTCAGATGGTCTTCGAGTGGTTTGCGGAACTCCTGATGAACAACACCCGCGAAACGGTGGAACCAGCAATGCGCGCCGCGGCAGATGATGTTTGTGGCGACTATCCGGATATCGTGCCCACGGATACACGCAACTTGATGGGATTTTTCACCGGACTGCGGCGGTTGATGATGGAGGTACCGATCTTGCCCCCTCCCCCTCCCGGTTGTGACTTCTGACTGACTGTTGTGACTGCCAACCAGTGCGGTGTCAACGATTTTACTTTTACCGACCTGACCAAGCCGACCCACGACCGTCTCGTCAAGATCTTTTCCTATCTCATCAATTTCGTGCGCTTCCGCGAGTCGCAAACCCCCGTGATCGATGAGCATTTCAACAAGGCGGAGAAGACGAAAGCACGCATCGATACCCTCTACGGCGAGAATCAGGAGATGGAACAGCGTCTTGAGGAGATGCGCCGGACTCTGAAAGCCAACGAGGCGCAGGTCAAGGAGAAAGTCCGGAGGAACGATGAATTGAAAGCACGGCTCCTCGAATTGAGACGGAACCAGGAGCGAGTTGCGGAGACACTGGAGCGTGTCAAGGCGGACAAGGCCAGACGACAGGCACAGCTCGAGGAGAAGACAGAAAGGGTGGTGCGCACGCGGCAGGAGGTCGAGAAACTACGACCTTACGTGATGGACAGTCCCGCCTCGCTTCAGTCGTCCCTAGCTGAACTGTCTGAGAGTTTGTATCGTGAGAAAGCGCAGATTGATGCCATGGAGAAGCGGGCAAGAGCTCTGCAAACCTCGTCGGATACGTTCACTGTTGTCAGCAATGATGTACAGGCATGTGTGAAGCTCCTGGAGGATATATCCGTTGAGCTTCAGAAAGAGGAGGAAGAAGAGTCCAGAGCTTCTAGAAACAAAGAAGCTATTTCTGAAAGAGGTAACAATGTAAGGGAAGTGGAGCAGACAGAGAAACTGCTGCAGCGACAGTTGACGCGGTGGAACGAGAGAATCGAGGCTCTGCGGAAGAACGCGCAAGAAAAGGCCGAGGCAGCCCAGGCCCGCATGGAGGAGTTGCGGGAAATCCAGAAACAACTTCGCGAGGAGCGAGCAGACAAACAACGCGACATGGAGCGTCGGAGAATCCGCATTGAACAGACCGAAAAGAAGGTCAGTCATCACCTCTAACTGTCGCCGTGCTTAACTGACCGTTATCTAGATGGCCGATCTCAAAGAGAACATTGAAAGCGAGATCCAAGGCGCTCATGACGAATACCTGAAGCTGGAGTCGCATATCAAACTTTACATCACTGATATGGAAAAATGTTTATGATCTGAGGCAATTCTGTCAGGGGCGCGATTTCGGGAGTTTATGGATTGGTTCTAGGATACCCGTATGATTCAAATATTGCATTGTGGGAGTCTTTCATTACTGGGTATCATTGAAAATCTCTGTCCTCTTCTATCTCAGTGTGTGTTTGAGCATTACCCCGTGCATCATCCACGGTGCCTGCAGTGGCATAGTCTTTCTCAATGAACTCAAACCAACGTTCTGCGACTCGTTTCACAGGTACAGTTCGTCGAAAGAGGGCGGTTTCTTCTGAGACACGCACAGTACTATTCAGCATGGGCACCTGTGCATTCCACGGTAAGACTTCATGGTTCGTTGAGTCTTGGCATTCGCAGAGCACAAGGTCCATATCTGCTCTGAAGGAGGTTTCTGCCAGTGCTGCGAAGGTTCTGGACAGGCCTTGCGCGGAGAATTCCGTGGTTGGGGCATGGAGAGATAGGGAATCAAGGACCGCCAATAGAGGCCGTGCTTCGGTCTGCTCATGTGATTCCTTTTCATTCTGAGGGATACGTTGGGACCCTACTACCGACAAGCAAGCGCGTAGATTCTCCAGAGTTGGGCAGAATAATACTCTAACCCGGCTGGATCTAGACAATAGTCCGATGGTTTTGCCGTAGATGTGATGGCGCCCAGCGACTTCTCCCCTGGTTGGATGAGTAGCAGCGAGCAATCGGGTCAGAAATTGATCCCTGGTTGAGCATACAATCAGGGTTGTTGAGATAGAGTCATGTTGTAAAATTGATTGCAGGAAGTCGGGAGTAGAGCCGGTAGAATATACTTGTCTGGTTGAGCCCATGGCTGGGCCGACTGCTCTGTAAGTGCAGCCACTTAGACGAGGGCTTTGTTCCGCTTTGCTAGCACATAAGAGCTGAAGAGGCTGTTTTGACTGCCATATCACTTTGGCAATTGGTGAGTCAGACACCGATAGACGTCGAGCTGGGACGTTAATGTATGGAGTAGAGAGAGGGGATAAAGACCGGAATGAGGCACGGAGTAGGTACTAAGTATTTACTGACTTACTGTACGTGCGCGGGAAAGCTTGAAGGGTGGATCCACCCAATCGATAACTAACTGAAGTTACTTAACCCAAGCACGTTACCTCAAATCGTCATTTCGGCTTGCCCGCCAGAGAATCACCGAGCACCCAACTTCTCTCTAGCTCTGCGTCACGGAGCGTGTCCCCTTCCAAAAAGCCTCGTCTATTATCGCCTTCCCGTGACGGGCTTCGGAGGCAAAAATGGAGACCATTTCACGGATCTCGTCCATGCTGGAAACAGGTACTGTCCGCCCGAGTGTCATTCCGCCAATTGTCCTCGCTGCCTGAGTAGACTGACTGACCGGAATGTTGTGTCAACAGCCCGCGAGCTCACCCTCGAAGCAGCGCAGTCCGCAGCTTTGAATAGAGGCTCCAGCACGGGGGTATCTCCCCGCAACCTGACGGCCTCGCATATCAAGAAACTATTGGATAGTCGGAGTGACCGCGAAGTCCTCGATGGCATGCGACGGGTGATCACAGTACGGACCAGACCCTCCCCACCAGCCGCAATCACCGAAATAAATGACTAACCCTGTCCTTTGTGAGCACTCAAGTTGATGTACCGAGCTGAGCCATCACTGCCTTTCTTCTCCGCGGTTGTCAAAAATGTAGCAAGCGCCAACTTCGAGGTTAAGAAGCTGGTCTACATCTACCTGGTCCACCATGCGGAGACGGAACCGGACCTTGCGCTGCTGTCCATCAACGCCATCCAGAAGTCGCTTACAGACCAGAATCCGCATGCGCGCGCCATGGCGCTTCGTACAATGGCTGGGATCAGAGTCCCGGTCATCAGTCAGATTGTATCCCTTGCTATCAAGAGGGGATGCGGGGATATGAGCCCGCATGTGCGCAAGGCCGCGGCATTGGCCATTCCGAAGTGTTATCGCCTGGATCCAAACTCCCTGCCGCAGTTGGTTGGTTATATCATAACGTTGCTCGGGGACTCCCAGTACTTTGTCCTGGGGCCCGCTGTGGCCGCGTTCCTGGAGGTTTGCCCCGACCGGATTGACCTGATCCACAAGCACTACCGGACCCTTGTCAAGAAGCTGGTTGATATGGATGAGTGGAGCCAGCTTGCAACGCTGCGCCTTCTAACTTTCTACGCCCGGCAGTGCTTTCCTCGCAAAACCAAAAAAGTCAAGCGCGCGACAGAAACCAAGGGATTCTACGAAGATGACGACAATGGCGACGAGGTGACGGACGAGAACGAGGCCGATTTGGATGAGGTACCCGTCTTGGATCCGGACCTGGAACTTTTCCTGCGCGCTTGTCTGTTGCTGTTGCAGAATCGTAACTCAGCGGTGATCGTTAGTGTTGTCCGCTGTTTCCTTCATCTCGGCACGCCCGAGTACCTTCAAGCTGCTGTTGGTCCGCTCATCGCTCTGCTCAGAAGCCCCCAAGATGTGCAGCATGTTGCGCTCTACAATATTGTGGTCGTGGCTTTGAGACATCCCAAGCCATTCACGAAGTATGCCACGCATTTCTTGGTTCATGCCATCGATCCGCCTCATATATGGCGTCTGAAGCTCGAAGTGCTCACGATAATATTCCCCCACTGTGGACAACATCTAAAGAATGTGATCCTGAGCGAGCTCCAGCATTTCTCGCAAAGCACGAACCCGGAGATGGTCCGAGAAAGTGTACGCGCGATAGGACGTTGTGCGCAAGCTGATACCAGCGCTGCAAATCACTGCCTGCGAGTCTTGCTCAGCCAGATCACGAGCCAGGACGATAATCTGGTAGCGGAGTCATTGACCGTCATTCGTCATCTTATCCAGCAAGACCCTCCTTCGCACGAAAAGACGGTCATTCAGTTAGTAAAGCATCTGGGACTGACAAGCAATCCCGATGCAAGAGCTACGATTGTGTGGCTTGTCGGGGAATTTGCCGGTGCTGAACCCGAAAGGAATATTGCTCCCGATGTCCTGCGAATCCTGGTTCAGGACTTCGCCAACGAGGCCGAGGCCGTGAAGCAGCAGATTGTCCTTCTCGGCGCAAAGGTCTATCTCCATCATTTGCTACGGAACCCACCTAAGGAGGAGCCAGAGGCACAAATGCCACCGCCAGCTAAAACGGAGGAGGCAGTCGTCAATGAATGGGCCGACACTCCGAATGAGCAAGAGCCTGAAACCAATGGCCAGGAAGAGCACAAGAGTGAGCCCGAGGAGGACCAGATAGCCTTGCTTTGGCGGTATATCCTTCTTCTGGCCCGATACGACTCCTCCTACGATCTTCGCGACCGAGCACGACTTTACAAGGCTCTCCTTGCGTCTCCTTCGATGACGCAGTTGGCCAACCTACTTCTTCTCGCACCCAAACCTGTTCCCCATGCCCCCAGCCCGTCCGAGACGCGCAAGGATCTCTTGATAGGCTCCTCGACCCTTGTGATCGGGCCAGACGCGGGCATGCTCGGACTCAAGGGTTATGAGAACCTTCCTGACTGGGTCGCAGCCGGGCAAGAGCCCGACCCGCGCCTTCGCGAATCAGAGGTCAAGCCAGACCCCACCGGACGGGCATCGATGACGGCAGGCGAGCGGCTTGATCAGGCTCTCAAGGAGCATGAGCAGAGTGCCTCGTCTTCCAAGAAGGCACAGCTCGGTCGTCCAGGAGGGGCATCTTCGAAGGGCAAGACGTTGGACGAGTGGCTAGAGGAGCCGGAGTCTGAGAGCGAGGATGAAACGGAGTCAGAAGAGGAGGTAACTGACTCTGAGTATGAGACCGATGAGGAGGAGACGGAAGAAGAAGAGACTGAAGAGGACGAATCGGAAGAGGAAGAGGACGAGACCGATTCTGAAGACCAGGGGCAGACGACAGGACTCTTGAAACGGTGATGGCCGGTTTACTTTCTCCTGTAGTGATAGAGCTTACTTTTGTGAACATGTAGATACCATTCAAACCTTGCTTTCCATTCTGACATTCATTTTCCCTCTTGTCCCGCGAAGCACAACACAATTTCGGTAGCCAAACAAACCACGCTGATTTTAGCCAACTGGCGGGAAATACAACGACAACAAATCAGGCGGTGTCCTGCGGCAGAACGGCGGAAAGTGTGAATCCTCTCCCTCACAGCGAGGCTGAGACGGTTCTCAAGAGATCACATCACGCCTCAAACATCGGACCATTCGCTTTCAACTTCCTGGGATCCGTCTGGCTATGGCTGAAGCCAGCTGCGAGTGAGCTGATCGCACATCCCTGCCAATTTTTCCGCCTACCCGCGTCCAAGACTCCGAGTCGCTCGCCAGGTTGTGACCCGCGCGCGCTCCGTCCCCCTGCTGCTCTTCCAGTGGACTCAGCTGTCGGCCACGATGCGAGCTACTGCAGGAACCTCCCTCCAAAATCAACACATCCCTTCTTCGATCGACCTACCTATATCACAGTCTATGCGTCTTTCCTTCTGTGACCGTTACTGAGAACCGATCGTCCGAACCGACCATCCATTTACACCTAATCTTCGAGAGACGGACGCGAAACGACCACATCCGCCTCAGCCCTCCCTCCCTAACCACTTTACTTTCTCAAAACAAAAGACCCCGGCCTCGCCTCACCTTGGCTGTATAACCAGATAGACAAAAGAGAAAAGCTCCCGCCATCAGAAACGGGAACCCGACCTCCACGGGTCACCTGCTCCCAAAAATGCCTGGTTTACCGGGTAAGTCTTCCCCGCTGCTGCGCTTCTTGCGCTACGCCGCCACACCCAAAACCCTCCCGTGCCGAGGCAATTTCGCCTTTGTCCCCTCTAAACTGAATATCATACTCATATTTTTTAATTAATGTGTTCGTAGCGAGTATCGATCTAGATGAGTGCATCGAGAGACTCTATCGCAAAGAGTTACTGGCAGACTCCGTTATCGAGGCAATATGCGCCAAAGCGAAGGAGTTGTTGATGAAGGAGAGCAATGTTGTGCACATCGCGGCTCCGGTGACGGTCGTCGGAGACATCCACGGACAGTTTTTTGATATGATTGAGATTTTCAAGATCGGCGGGTTCTGTCCGAATACGAATTATTTGTTTTTAGGTGGGTTTTCCTTTTTTCCCTTTTCCCCGCGGGGGAGTTCGTGGGGGAAGAGAAGACAAAGGGGTTAGGGGATGATGAAGGCCTGGTGCAAAGAGAGGGATTCGCTGCAGTGCGGCGGTAGACGTTCGAAACAACTCGAATGGCAAGCTGACTTCGGACCCTTTCACCCTAGGCGACTACGTCGACCGGGGCCTCTTCAGCGTGGAGACGATCTCGCTGCTGGTGTGCCTGAAGCTGCGGTACCCGCAGCGCGTGCACCTGATCCGGGGCAACCACGAGTCGCGCGGGGTGACGCAGTCGTACGGGTTCTACACGGAGTGCGCGCGCAAGTACGGCAACGCGAACGTGTGGCACTACTTCACGGACATGTTCGACTTCCTGACGCTGAGCGTGGTGATCAACGACCAGATCTTCTGCGTGCACGGCGGGCTGTCGCCCTCGATCCACTCGATCGACCAGATCAAGATCATCGACCGCTTCCGCGAGATCCCCCACGAGGGGCCCATGGCCGACCTCGTCTGGTCCGACCCGGACACCGAGCGCGACGAGTTCTCCCTCTCCCCGCGCGGCGCCGGCTACACCTTCGGCGCCCAGGTCGTGCGCAAGTTCCTCGAGGTCAACAGCATGTCCCACATCCTGCGCGCCCACCAGCTCTGCCAGGAGGGGTACCAGGTGCTCTACGACGACCGCCTCAGCACCGTCTGGAGCGCCCCCAATTACTGCTACCGCTGCGGCAACCTGGCCAGCGTGCTCGAGGTCAGCGATACCGGCGAGCGCTACTTCAACATCTTCGACGCCGCGCCCGAGAACGACATCCACCGCGGCGAGCAGCAGGCGCAGCAGAATAAGGACGGCCAGAGCCCCGTAATTGATTACTTTCTGTGATGATACCCCCCTTTGTTTTGTCGTGTGTTTTTGTGGTGAGGTGTTGCTTGGTTTTGTCTAGTCTAAGAACATTTTGCTTCCTTTTTTTTTTCTTACGTTCTTGTTCTAACATATATCTATTCTGGGTTGTCCCCCACTCCCTTATCTCCTTTCTGTGCATTTATGATTTCTCAGGGGTGGGAAGTTGGGTAGATATCCAAGCATTTATAGACCGCTGTCAGGTGTTGTCATGTAAAAGAGAAATTTTAAGAGATATTGGATGGGTTGATACTGGAAGAAGAGGGCTTCAGAGGGGAGGGTTGCGAACAGTTCTATCAACAGTTGGGAAGCCAGTCTTAAAACCGACAGATCCTGCTACATACTACAAGTGACGTGGGTTATTACCAGCAACATCACACAACTTTTTACAAGTAGTTATATATATGGGCTAAAGATAGCTTATAGATCTGCATAAACCTCTTGGTGAGGTTACTGGTTCAAGTGCTAGTTACAAAAATTGTCAGATGAATCTTGAGAATAAGTTCTCAACTAGTTCAAATACCAATTGAAGATTACCCGCCAACTTCAACCTTCTTTCCACTATGTTGATTTCCAAGTCAGGTGTGCGTGTGTCCAATAAAGCAAATGGAGCTAGACGGAGACCGGGGAAGGTATGTGGGCCACAGGATCTCCACACTATTACCAACAGAAGGTTCGCATGCAACTCATATATGCAGATATATATATATTTTTGTAGTATAGTGTAGTCACTAAGTCCCAACCTCCCATCCAAAAAAAGCAAGAGAGGTTCTAGAAGAAAAGTAGAATTTATATATATGGAAAATCGGATAGATTTCTCTCAAATGATGTGTGCGAACAAATGCGTCCCAACGCTTGTAAATACTGGCAAGAAATAGTTATGCTGGCCCCATGGGACAAAAAAAAAGATGGGGTGGATCTTTGATCGTGGTTTCATAGGAAAAGAGAACACAGACGGGGGGGGAGGGGAAAGAAAACAGGAACGAAGATGATCTACCAGTCCTTGGCGATGTCAAATGACCACTCGAACTGGAGGTGAGTGTGGTCGTCGTCGTCGATGAACTTGGAGATGGCGTTGTAGTGGCCACGGTACAGCATTCCCGAGGGGGCTTCTTCGGCGGCGACTGTTTCATGAAAAGGTTAGTTGGTTATAGTAGTATGATGGGGAGGGGGTTTTAGCTGGCTCAACTTACACTTCTTCTCGTAGAACTGCTTGTCGGTGGTGTTGGGGGCGTAGCTTCCCTGTGACGAGTTATTAGGAAATTAGGGCGAGGAAGGGGAGGAGGAGGGGGGAAACTTACCAGCATCTCCTCATCCTTGCTGACCCGGACACCCTTGCGCTTGACGACCTGCAGGTACTTGAGGCCGCTGAGCACCTCGTGGTGCACCTGGAAGACGACCTTGATGTGGAAGGTGGAGCCCTCCTTGATCTTGAACGGCTGGTCCTTGAGCCCCTCCAGCGCGCCGGGGGCGGACAGGTCGATCACCACGTCGGACCGGCCCTCGACCTCCAGGGCCAGGGACTTGATGATGCACTTGCGGGGGTCGCTGGGGTCGCCAATCGGGGTGCCGGAGTTGAGGCCGAGCGAGGCCTTCCACCGGTTCAAGGCCTCGTCATCCTTATCTATGGTAAAGGAGAGAGGGATGGTTAGTAGGGGATAGAAACCATTGATGGCTTTGATGTTGTGGAGAAGCCTATAACAGCCGCGATGCAACTAGGTTTGTCTTCTGCATGGGGTAATTAAGCAAGGGGGAGGGGGAGCCGGCGTTAATGGCCACGAGGCAGAAGTAGAGGAAAGAAGAGGAGGGGGCGGAATGCTTGTGACAACAAAAGGGGGAGGAAGAGGGATACATCAAGAACAAATGATCACACATACCAAGCTCAGCATATTCGTTGATGGTCTTCTTCTCGCCGACCTTGAAGCCCTCGGTCTTGGTGGCAGTGAGATCGTCTTCGTGTTCAGGCATGGTGGTGGTGGTGATAGTGGTGGTGATGGTGTTGTTGATTTGGTTGTTTTGGTGGCTCTGGTGGGGTATTTGGATAGCGGATGGGAGAATGTGTCCAGAGGTAAATTGCTGGGGAAGATGCTCGCCTCACAGATGGCGGTTTTCTTGATTAGCCCAAGGACCAATTTAAGACCAAGAATCGAAGAGATTTCAAGTAGGGTCACTCACCGAGATTAAAATGAGGCCAGGAATTGCTGGGGGAGAGAATTGTTTTGGGATGTTTTGGAGTGGAAGGCCAATTGAACTACTAAAGGCCAAGTGGGGGGAAGGAAAAGGCGGTGGACAATCATGGCTATCAATGGATGGCCTTACAGGAGGGGGAGATTTAACTTATGAGTAGTTATCTCGGATGGGCCAGACTCATAGACTCATCACCATCACTAGCACTGGCACTGGCAGTGTGTACTGTACCTGATTGATCGATACCGAGTCATGGAATTGCTGGTCACGCAGTACTCGACCTCACACGAGAGAAGACGACTGCTTGACAAGGTGGCTGTTTACCAAATTGTACCTCGAAGGTGATCAGTCCTTTTTCTTGCCAGGCCATCAACATGAGGATTGCCCGGTCTTAGTCGAGGCTCCAGGAGTCCAGATGAGACATTTCTAGCCAAACATTACTCGCACTATGAAACCCCTGTCAAAATCAGCAACCAAGCTTGGACATGGGGCGCTGTTGGATCTTATCCGCTTCATGGTGGAAGCGCTTACTGTGTTTCTGCTCACTGTGTAGCTCTTCAGAGTGGGGTGAGTGTACAGTAACAGTGCCAGTACCTAGTACAGTACATGGCTCCTTTTCGAGTCGATCAACACTGGTGCTCCTCTAGTCTCAAACTAAATATACCCTTTGACTTCTCATAACATGTACCAGAAACCCTAGTACATATTTATAGAATGGTGTACTGTATATGTCATCTCTGGGTGTCGACTTCTCTACTTAATATCGTGAGTCCATGCCACTAAGGTCATCATCTTACGCCGCGCTAGGGGCCAGAAGGACCGTTCCAAGATCGTGATTGCCAGGTGCCAAGGTGCTCTTATCAAGAGCTACACACTGTGCAGACTATTGGAGGTATCTAATATCGAGGGAAAATATTCTCTGAGATCCTTGAAGCCTAGAGAACTTCATATACTCGCACTAATCGCTCTTCATACGGTCAGTCCAACATCCGAGGGTCATCAGTTGACTCAGAGACAATCGAGCTTTTCTACCCTGAGAATATACCAATCCAAGATTCAGTGTTTTGACAGTCCCCGTTGCCGAGGTTCCATATTTCCCGAGAGGTCTGCGAGTTCCATGTCCAAATGCGGCATTGTTCTGGAAGCGCGGACCAAGGTCTGTATCGAGGATGAAGCGGTGAGCATTGCAAATGTAAGAAAGATATTGCCTGCTGCTAAAAGAGTCCTAAGTTCCCGAAGGGAAGCAAGTAGATCAGCCATTCGAAGCCGTTACAAGAGTCTTCTACAGTGCTATTGGTGCGCATGGCTCGTGGACTGTCCTAAATCTGGTCTGCTTGACTGATAAGAACGAATCTCGCCCAAGCCAGTACTAGAGCGAAAGAGCGAACATATGGAGTAACTACTTGTCAGTTCCCCCAGACGGTAGTTAGTTAGGGAAGTTAGCGAAGTGTCAGCCCTGGCTCTGTGCATGTCTTTATGCATACCCCCATGTCCGGACTTCTGGCAAGGAATTTTGCTATCTAAAATTTTTCTTTGGTTCTTATCCCCTTCTTCTTTTTCAACGTGAGAATTGGGTAAATTCGAATGTGTTATAATCATGTATCCCGTAGCTCGATGACGAGTCGAAAACCCCCGCGACAAACTAAGGTGAGGCCCAACAAACCAAAACAAGAGAAGCGCGTCACGGGGACAACCGCGCTAGCTCAGGCGCCAAGGCATCAATACGTAGTGGGCGTTTCTCTGTAATCATTGATACCGGGGGATGAGCCGGCGGCGCTGGTACTTACTTTTCGGGTTAGAGGATGGGCCAATTGGTACGGATGACTGGTTGATTCAACGGTGATGCTGCAGTAGCGCCGTAACATTAGCCGGGCGGAACCGTCACGTAACCAGCGGAACATGCAATGATGGGAAGCGATTCGCCCGTCCTGTTTCGCTCGACTTTCATTCTCTGATTATTTTCCCTCCCCTACTCCCGAGTCTAGAGAAACCTAACCTTTTAGCGACTGCTGCTGCTGCTACTGCTTATCGACCGAGCGCCGCCTGGACTCCTCCCACACCCCCATTCCTGCCTTTATCATCTGGCTGGTTGTCGCGTATTTCCTTTCAAGCTTCACACCCCATCTACTGTCCGCCCGGTTTCCAAACCGTCGTGTTTGTCACCTGTGCGCTTTCGTCTTGGTGACGTCTTCTCTTCTCGCGATTTGTAGACAAGAGAGCGGCGACAAACGCGCCTGCAACGTGGCCGCCGCTTTGGTGTCGCATCCCCCCATCCATCATCCCACTCACCACCGTCCATCGCCCGAGTCTTTTCGAGTCTCTAAATTGATACCTCCCGCCCAATCCAATTCGTTCATCATGGTGCGCACCTTGCCGAGAAAGAACAACCCGCTCATCCTTAGCGATGAAGCGCCTGCTTGTAAGTTGTGCCTCTGCATCGGCAGCGTCGATTCCGATCTCGACCATTGCTATATCCACTCCACTCCGATCTGAGGTCGCGCCAGACTAACACGCACCTTGCTTCGTGCTTCTGCGATGACAGACGAAGAACTTCTTGCGCGCCGTCGCTTGGGAAAGACAAATCTTGCCGTGAAGCCCACCCAGATCGGCACCTCCAATGCGACCAAACCAGAGAACCTCGGCCCTTTTGAATATGCTCACTTGCGCGCTCCCTTGCCCAGTGATCTCAAAGGATCTGAAATCTTCCCTTCACATGCTCCTCAACAACACCCGGAGACGTACTTCTTGATGGTAAGTCGCGTCCTTCCAGGCCCTTAGCCTTTCGGAATCGGAACGTCACGGAACCATGGTTAACGGAGTGGGTTCCTTTGTCTCTTCCAGCGTCGTAGCAGAGACGGATACGTTAGCGCCACGGGCATGTTCAAGATCGCTTTCCCTTGGGCTAAGCTTGACGAAGAACGATCTGAGCGGGAGTACTTGAAAGCACGGTCTGAAACGAGCGAAGACGAGATTGCCGGCAACGTCTGGATCTCTCCTGTACTTGGTAAGTTCTTCGAACCACCTTACCTTCCCTGGCCTACCGCTCTGATACCGTTCCTCAGCTCTTGAGCTCGCCAAGGAGTATCAGATGTACGACTGGGTCCGAGCCTTGCTTGACCCCACCGATATTATCCAGAGCCCTTCCTCTGCAAAGAAGCAAATCACGCCTCCCCCCAGGTTCGATCTGCCTCCTATCGAGGCCCCGACCCTCCTCACTTCTACGACCCGTCTCAGACGAGGACGCTCGGCCTCCCCTAGCAAGAGACCTAGTTCGCCCCGGAAGCCTAGACAAACCCGAGCCATGAAGGAAGCGAACGCTGCCGCCACCAGCGCTGCAAATGCTACCCTACAGTCTTCTCTCGACTTGACCGCTTCGACCGTGGAAAGCGAGTCGGTGATCAGAGCCATCCAGCCCAGCGTGGAAGTTGATAGCGATCAGAAGCCTGCCCCCACTCCTAGAAAGTTGAAGACGCCCAGACCCTCCAAGATTGCGCGTCGGGTCATTCCTGAGGACAATGTCGAAGAAGAGCAAAAGGAGGAGCAAGAGGAGGAGCAAAAAGAGGAGGAGAAGGAACAGAAAGTGAAGGTCGACGTCGAGACCACCGCCAACACCTTCGACGATGTCAAGACCACCCAGACCACCGTCTCCGTGGAGTTGCCGGTTACTCTTCCCGAAGCACCCTCTGCAGCTGATACCGAGCAGATGATCGCCAAGGCCAAGGAAATGGTGGAAGAAGCTGTCAAGCTCCAGGCAGAGACCGCCGAGCCATCGTCAGCCAAGGCGGCCGTGAAACGCAAGACTGACGCTCTCAGCGACGATGAGGATGAGGAAGATGAGGAAGCCCGCACTCTCCGGACGAAGCGCGCCAAGGTCCTGGAAGAGAAGCTCAAGCAGGAGCGCGTCCGGAATCGTGCTCTTGTTGGTGTTACAGCTGCCTTTGCTCTTGCGTTAGTACCCCTCTACAATACCCGGTCTTTCATCGCACATTACTAACTGGACTATGCAGCGCCTCGATTCCTTACTTCTTCATCTAAAGAATTTAATACATTTCTCAATCACGAGTGGAGCCAAAGACGCACGAGGTCCTTCGTGATCTCAACCTACGCCCGCATCTGTAGTAACCGACACCTGTCTCCGCCATGATCATAGGTTCCGCAGCCTCTTTGACCGTATGTTCACAACTGCCATGGTCCCTGACGACTTTTGCCATGCAATGCCCGCGAGAAGCCTCTTTCCGTGCACTTTTGCTACCCTCGCTCAAATCCGAGTTCGGGCTTTGGTCGATTATCCCCTTGCCAATCACGATTCTTCCCCCAATCATGGTCATCTTGATGTTTACCGTATCTGAACCAGTTTATTTCCTTAGCAATGCTGTGCCTTTTGGTTGCGAGTGATGTGCGTCGAGGCGGGGGAGATTGGTCTGCACAGGTCCTGGAGATCAGAAAGAAAGCCTTGGGTTCGTTTCGTTCTTTACCTGCACCTTTTCATTATCCCCCTTCTTCCTGGATACCTGATATATGCCCCTATAATGTGGTTTTTCTTTTTCGTTTCTACACCAATTGCGCCGGGAAAGACCCCTGGTGTCGTGATGCAATCGGATGGCTTTGACTGGACTGTACTCGGGCGTTGTGCTATTGTTAGGGTAGATTCGGCAGACGACGCTACATGCAAGAATTTGAATGTTGATAAGTAGCGATGTTTATCTCCAGATTGTAGATTGGCGGTTCGGCCTTGTTTTTTTTGGGCATAGTGGGGTAATACCAAGTGAAATTGGCATTTGAGCTGGACTCCGCTGCAAACCAGCAAAACATCGTTATCGGCGGGTGGTTCTCTCTGCCTGACGTCTCCGAAGGTTTGTTTCTTCCATTCTTTGTTCTTCCTTTCAGACTTCTCTCTTACTGTGGTGCAAATAAAATCTACGAATCTACCATACCCATCCCTACGCTCATTGATCTCCTCAGCACCGTAATGCCATGTCTCTTCCGGGATTAGACCTTACACAGCCCTCCGGGGAGAAGGAGTTTGTCCCCGCACCGCCGACGCAAATCACTGTCGGCAAAGGTTCAGAATGGCGGTTTGAGGTCGCGTTCGGCACCGTCGTGCGCGTCAAGGTGAGCACAGCCTTCTCAAGAGGTTCTACAGCTCTCATGCTCGATGGATTTTTGTTTGATCCTCAATTGACCCCTCAGCAACTAACTGACTGATCCCGAGAGAACTAGCTCCTGACCGGCACCGCCGAATTCTTCGGTACGGAACTCGCCCCCTCCCAGACGTACACCTTCACCGGCACGAAAGCCGCGATCTACACATGGCACGGATGCATGCTCGAGGTCAGCGCCGGCGAGTCCTACGCGACACCGGACAGCCTTGCGCCTGGCGGCAACAACAGCAGCAGCAGCAACAGCAACAGCAACAGTAACGAACCACCCACGACGGGTGGCGGCGGCGGCGGCGGTCGCGGCCTGGGCGCCGGAGGCTGCCAGAGCGAGTACACGGCGGAGGAGACGCCGATGGTGGAATACGCGAACGTGCACTTTGCGCTGGAGACGATGCGGCGGCAGGCCAAGGCGCAGGGCAGGGACGGGCCGCGGGTGCTGATCCTGGGCTCGGAGGACGCGGGCAAGACGAGTCTGGCCAAGATCCTGACGGCGTACGCCACCAAGGTCGGGCGGCAGCCGGTGGTCGTCAACCTCGACCCCACGGAGGGGATGCTGAGCGTACCCGGGACGCTGACGGCCACCGCGTTCCGCACGATGATCGACGTCGAGGAAGGCTGGGGGTCCAGCCCCATGTCCGGCCCCAGTGCGGTGCCCGTCAAGGTGCCCCTGGTCTACTTTTACCCGATGGCCAACCCGCTCGAGGCCGAGGGGTCCGTGTACAAGGCGATCGTGTCGCGGCTGGCTGTCTCGGTCATGGGCCGCATGGCCGAGGATGAGGATGTCCGGGAGACGGGGATCATTGTCGACACACCGGGGATTCTCAGTCAGAGTAAGGCGGGGAATGTGGACTTGATCAAGCATATTGTGACGGAGTTTGCCAGTGAGTTTTGATTGATTTGTTGTCACGAGGTTTTAGGAGCATTTACTGACGTGATTTGGGGATGATACAGTTACGACGATTTTGGTGATCGGCTCCGAACGACTCTACAGTTCGATGATGAAGGAGTTTGATAACAAACCTACGGCCAGTGCGTCTGCCGTGGCGTCGGATGAGCGCATCTCCGTGATCAAGCTGTCCAAGTCCGGGGGATGCGTAGATCGGGACGCAGCGTTCATGAAGGCCGTCCGCGAGTCGCAGATCCGCACCTACTTCTTCGGTGACCAGATCCCTTCCGCCGCGTCAGGGGCGCTGCCGCTGTTGGCCGCCTCTTCCAAGAATGTGACGCTGTCGCCGCACGCGCAGCAGCTGGATCTCAGCACGCTGTCGATATACAATTACACCATCGCTACCCCGGAGGAGGACGAGGATGAATATGACCCGGCGTCATTTGGCACCGATTCGTTCCTCCCTGGCGGAGGCAACGAGGCGGGCTCGAACCACAATCAGCAGCAGCAGGAGGACAGTAGTGCAACGTCTGTCCTGCCCGGGTTCGGGAGTGCGCCGTCGAGTGCCACGGCGGAGACGGGCGGCGGCGCAAATGTGCCGTTGAAGAAGCTGCTCCCGCCGGCGCCCACGGGGCTGGCCAATTCGCTGCTGGCGATCACGCATGCGCCGACGACGGCCAGTGCGGCGGACGTGCGGGATGCGAGTATCATGGGGTTCTTGTATGTGGCGGATGTGAACAACGAGAGGGGAAAGATCCAGGTGTTGGCGCCGGTGGGGGGGCGAGTGCCTCCGCGGGCGTTGGTGTGGGGGAAGAAATGGCCGGGCGAGGTGGTCGGATTGGTGGGTTAGCACGGAGTAGTACTGAGTACATTAAAAGCGGTTAGTGTTGATTGATATGATAAGCCACTGGGCACCTACGGATACTCCGTACCTTCATCTCCTCCTCTCCATCAACAACCAACAACCATCCCATCCCAACCCAAACACTCTTTACTTTCTACTTGCTAGATCCATTCAACCGCAAAGACAATGGCCTAGATTATCTCTTGAAAGCTGCACCAGCCAGACGTCTCTCATTTCGACAACAACCACAACCACAACCACCACCACCACCAAGCCCAACCAACAACCGAACAACCACCACTCCTTACCCCCAAACCAACCACCACCACCAAAACAAAGAAATGCCCCGCCTCCACCTAACAAACCATCTAACCCGCCTCCTCACCCGCCTCCTAACCACCCTACCGCGGCCCCTCCAGTCCCTCCTCCCACTGCACCTGCGCACGCGCACGCGCGCCCGCGCCCGCTCGCGCGCCCTCTCCCGGCCCCCAATCTACCCCTACCCCTACCCCGACGCCGCAACCAACTACAAAGACAAACCCACCCCCTCGACAGACTTCCACGCCTCGACGCCGCACAAAACCCACCTCCTGACGCGCCGCACCCTGAAGATGGCCCTCCTGACCCTCTGCCTTCTCCTCACCCTCCTCATCCTCCTCCCGGCATACACAATCTACCGGCCCCCCAACCTCCTGATCCGGTACTTCCAGCACCGCTGGCCGGACGCCCTCTTCCACGTGCCGCTCCCGGCCTCCGCCCCGCCGACGATCGCGCTGACCATCGACGATTCTCCGTCCACGTTCACCGCGCAGATCCTCGAGATTTTGCGGGAGAACGACGCCCGCGCGACGTTCTTCGTCATCGGGGCGCAGATACCCGCTCCCGGGGTGGGGCCGCGCGGAGGGAATGGGGAGGCGATGTTGCGCGAGCTGGTCAGGGAGGGGATGGAGCTGGGGAATCATGCGATGTCGGATCGGCCTTCGCGGGACCTGAGCGATGCGGTGCTCGAGGCGGAGGTGAGGGGCGTGCAGGGGTGGTTGGAGCGGGTGGAGGATTTGGTCTTTCCGGTAGGGGAGGGGGAGGGACGGGGAGAGGGAGGGGGAGCCGATGGGGTGCAGGCGAAGGCCAAGTATAAATGGTTTAGGCCGGGGTCTGGGTTCTTCTCGGATCGGATGCGCGTGCTCATCCGGAAGCTGGGACTGCGGATTGCCCTGGGTAGTGTGTATCCGCACGATGCGCAGATCAATCGGCCGCGGGTCAATGCGTGGCATATTCTCAGTATGGTGCGGTCGGGCAGTGTGATTGTCTGTCATGATCGGAGGGGGTGGACGGTGCCGATGCTGAAGCTGGTGGTGCCGGAGTTGAAGAGGAGGGGGTTTCGCGTGGTCACGCTGAGTGAGTTGGTGGAGTTGGGCGAGCAGAGTCAACTGCCGAAGCAGATTAGTGCCTAGTACCTAGGAGGGTGGCACACTACGAGGCTGCTTTTTGTTGCTGTTGCACAGAGGTGATACATGTATATAGTCTAAGTCTACCGTACAGGCTGGTCCTGAAGCACAAACAATCAAACAGTAAAGATACACACACACACACACACACACACACCCGTCATCCGGCTACTCCCATCGCTTCCACTCCTCCATGTTCTTCCGCATCTCACTCTCAACTTCATACCCCCGACTGGCATCCTCCAGCAGCTCGGCTTGGCGGTCTCGGTACCGCTGCTCGGCCTCCCGACGTCGCAGCGCCACCAGCTTCAGATACGTCAGGTCGTCCAGCTGCACCGCCTCCTGAAACTTCATGCGCATCCGTGGCGAGTACAGCTGGCAGCTCGCCTCGCGACAGCGCGACGGGCCTTCCCCAGGAAGAAGCCGCATCGTGGTCGAGAACTTGCGCGCAATCGGGAGCTTGGCCTTGACCAGCGGCCACACCACATCGTCGTAGCAGTCCTCACACACCGTGAGCTCAGGCAGCTGCGGCATGTAGTGCCAGGTGCTGAGAACCTGCCGGTCCCGCCGGCAATCTCGAAGTACTACCTTGCGCCGCGCATAGGACAGGAACTCGCGGATGTCCGGCCGCACCGCATGCTCCAGCTCGGCTCGGTTGGCGGCCATATCCAGGCAGTCGATATAGCGGACGAACCGAGCACTGTCAGTCACAAAGTCACACGCCCTCTCCTGCTTGGTGGCACTGCGTTTGAATGTCTCCCGGTGCCGCGGCATCAAAGTCCTCAGGTTGCGAACGCAGGAGTGGCATACGTTGAACTGCGGGAGATACATGTCGGTGTCCGGGTCCACCACACGGTACCAGTACTGATCACTGATAGTGCGTCCCGGGCAAGGCTTGCTGCCTGACGGTGGCCGCGTGATCTGCAGGAGCAGATCCAGGTGGTCCAAGTGCTTCTTGAGTGTCTGCATCCATGCCAAGCGCGTCCATGGCTCATTCATGGAACAGCGAACCTTCTCTTCGCGGGGTCGGGGGCTCGCTAGGACAAAGAGATCTCGGAACCGGGACTTGCGCATCTGTTTCATGCAGGATGGACAGATATCCAAGTGAGGGATTCCCTTGACGGTGTGCCAGTCCTGGTATCCTGCCACAGGAACTGACCGAGGGCAAGGCGACAGAAAGTACTGGGGCTTAGGAGAACTTCTGCGCACGGCACCCTGCGAAGAGCTTCGCCGACCAACTTGTTTTCCAGTCTGGTAAGCATCTTCGGGGTCTTCATCGGGTGACACAGGCCGCTGCAACGTGTCATCCAGGAAAGACACAGCACGTCTACTGGGGGTGTGCGAGGACACCGACTGTGCCCTGTCTGAAGACTGGGATCGTCCATCCGGCCTGTTGCCAATCGAGGGCCGCGCTGGGGCCTCGGAGGCCAGCGCTGCAGTAAATGAGGCCGAGAAAGGATCCTCTTCACTCTTCTCGTGTTCAGTAGACTCCTTGGCCGTCGATGTAGACTTAGAAGGGATCGGCTGGTTAGCCTGTGGCGCGCCGCACCCATTAGGGCACGTAATGGATGGCTTGAGGCCTGCTTGCTCAACGGTGGCGATCGGTTGGGTAGCTGCAGCTGCAGGTGGCGGACTGTTCTGATCGTGGTTCTGTGAAGCCTCTTGCGATGCGCGAAGTTCTTGCCTCTGGCGCAACTTCTCCTCTATCCTCTCAGCCAAAGTAGGCCCAGTGGAAGACTTTTCTGTGGGTGAGGCCGGAGGCTTGAGCGAGGAACCCTTCACTCCAATGGCAGCCGAATCAGATTGATGGCCTAGCTTCGGCATGGGAGGCCTGGTCACCTGCTTGGCAGATGAACTGGGCTTCGCACTGCCCGCTCGCTTCAAACCAGGCGGGGATGCCGTGGTTGTGGTTTCGATCGCTTTGGCGGGCGTGTTGAATGTCACAGGGCCAGTCCGGGATCCCTGGGCCAAATCTCTCTTGGGAATACTGTCCCTCTGAGTACTGAATTTGGCTCCGCTAGGCCGGCCATCGACGGTCTTGCTCGGGGTTCGGGCTTGCTGCGGGCGTGCTAGCGAATTTGGAGCGCAAATCTTATCTGAAGAAGCCCATGAGGTCGACAGAGGCACAGCCTGATCATCCTCGACAATGTAGAGCATTGGGTCATGTTCAATTTCCGCTGACGGCGTTGGCGGCCCTGCGTTGTCATCAGAGCCGCTCTCGCGGACTGAGTCGTCATAGATCGTCGTGTGAACAACTGAGGAGAAGGATAGCACATCCACGATCACTGGATGCTGGTCAATAGTTCCCCGAGAGCAGACACCCTCCACTCCGGGCTTTTCTCCTAGCTTGGTCATCCCGTGTAGTTCGCGAGAAAGGGATACCGTCTCGTCTTCCACGGAAGGCGCAGGTGGCCATTGGGTCTGCTTGCGCCAGCGCAAGTGCACCTTGGTCCTGAGATACATGGCGACGAGGGGTAAAGCAAAAATCAGAACAGAAGAAAACTTTGATCCAGTCGAATACAAGGCTCCAATTGGTGTGAGGGCGGCACTCCTGGGGATTTATCCTGCGGTGGCACGTCGGATCAGAATCACGTTCCTGGCTGTTGGCATTATAAATCCGTCGAACGTCGGACTCACGAGAGAAACGTTCTCGAGGAAAGAGCAAAGGATCCAGCGGACGCAAACAATCAAAAGTAAACAGAAAACACACAAGCCCCGGGCGGAGTCAGGGAATCAGCAATTGAGTTGGAATGGGGCCGAACGGCGCAGGAAAAATTGGAGCAACTAGTGAGCAGAAGACTGGGGCAGTCTCTGAAAACCTTCCAGGGGCGATTGGAATTAAGTATTAGGCGAAAGTATGGTTAGTAGTCCTGATGTACAGTTCCAGGGACAAGAAAAACAAGCACAGAGAATACGGAGAGACTATATAAAGTAAATCGACCCCAATGGGAACCCGGTTGGGCAGCGCCTCTGGCCGGGGTACTGGCCCTATCAGAATCCAGCCCCAGAGATTGGGCGTTAACAGCGAGCGAATCAATCACCCCCGACGCTGAAACACGACGATCGTGGCCATATGTCAAGCGTTGGGAACGAATGGTCCTGCCTGAGCCATGTCAACAGGAGTCGTTGAAGATGAAACCATTCTGATCCCCGGACAGGAGAATGGCTTGATCGTGCATGCGTAGAGGTGAAGCTGGCCGTTGATTTGTCCCACCCCTCCTTTGTCGTCGGTTCAGGTGCCAATTGTTCGACCAGGGGCAGGTAAGCAGGCGAAGTTTTAACCTGCGGGAAAGGCGTCATCCCCAAGGCACAGGCGGCGAACTAGAGGGATGGTTATTGGCCTGACAGACATGACAGGCAACTAGAAGAGCAGGGCTTAAGCAAAGCCACACACGATCACGGTCTGTATTGGGCGCCTCTGGCTACATATGCCACCATTGGGATGAGCTGCAGCATTCTTGACCTGTAGATGCTGGTCGTATGGTGCGCATCGACCAATGGGCATCTCATCTGCGGCAAGCGATGCGATGATATCAGCTGGAAAGACGGTGAGAAGAGGTAATGGGTGGCAAGCTGCATTGAAAAGAAGGCGAGGGCTTTGGGAGGGGTGTGCTGGCGTGATGGGTTGAAAAGTTGGGATATACGTCTGACGGTGATGCAGGGCCGCTGTCAGAAGGAGTGCGATGACACCATCGTGGGATTGTGGAAGGAGGAAAGCAACTGGAGCATCATCGATCGATGCATCGAGTAGTTTAGTTCCACTGCGGGCGGGCAAGACAACGGGGTACTCCCGAAAGGGTAAGACCGCCATGCGGGAAGTTGTGCTTTGCTATGCAATACATGACTCAGCTATGCCTACATAGTTATGCCGTCGGCAGTTCGGAGCGATGATCGGGCTGAGGCCGCGGATATCCGACGGTTCGGCAATGATGCCGATGGCGTCACTCCGTCGGATGAAGATTTAAGAACGGTGGACGCTGGACACAATTGCGAAATGCGAGTTGCGAGATGAGATAGAGAAGAGTCAAAGAAATGCCGCGTAAAAGATCTCCTACTCCTACTCCTAGCACTTACTAGATGAATATTGAATGTAATCGATAGGGGAAAACCACCTCGTCGCAAAGCGTAGACGTAACGATAGGTTGAAAGGTGTGGGGTAAAAGGAACCAGAATTATTAATGATAGTAAACACGAGCATTCGAGATCATGACAGAAAACAAGCATCTCGGAATTGAGCCGCCTGAAGATTAGTGATAGTGCTCGTGTTAACTATCCATCTTTTTGATTACGTTGGATATAACCCACCGATCACCCCGTCCCTCCCTCCACTCTCAATCCTTGCCCCTCCAATGCCCCTCAATCGCATCGTCCCTCGTCTACTCCGCACCGCCACGCCAACTGCGTCTTTCTCACCCCCGGCGCTCCGCCTTGCAGCTCTAAACGCTCACTTTCGACCCTCGCCTTTCTCCCCTATCAGCTTCCCCACCCGCACCAACACCACCATGTCCGTCCCTCAGACCATGAAGGCCGTCCAGGTCGAAAAGCTAGGCGGTCCCGAGGTCCTGGAGTTCAAGACCGACCAGCCCGTGCCTAGTGCCCAGGAGGGCCAAGTGCTGGTCAAGAACCACATCTCGGGCGTGAACTACATCGACACCTACTTCCGGACCGGACTGTACCCGTCCGCGAAGCCCGAGATCCTCGGGCGGGAGGGTGCCGGCACCATCGTGGCGCTGGGCCCCGGGCCCAACCCGTACAACCTGCAGGTTGGGGATCGGGTCGCCTGGCTCAGCACGGGCGGCTACGCCGAGTACACCGCCGTGCCCATGGCCAAGACGGTCAAGATCCCCGAGGGACTCTCCGACGAGGACGTGATGGCCGCGTTCCTGAGCGGCCTGACCGTCATCACCCTGGCCAAGGAGACCTACCCGGTCAAGCAGGGCGAATGGGTGCTGCTGCACGCTGCCGCCGGCGGGGCGGGCACCCTCATGACGCAGGTGCTCAAGTCGATCGGCGCCAAGGTCATCGGCACGGCCGGGGGTCCGGAGAAGTGCGAGCTGGCCAAGAGTCTCGGCGCGGATGTGGTGATCGACTACCGCAGTGAGGCCGGCAAGGACTGGCCCCAGAAAGTCAAGGAGATCACGGGGGGTCAGGGCGTGGATGTCGTCTTCGACTCCGTCGGCAAGGACACCTGGGAGGGAAGCTTGGAGGCCGTTAAGCGCAAGGGTACCATCGTCTGGTTCGGTAATGCCAGTGGTCCGGTGCCGCCGTTGCCTCTACAGTAAGGATTGATGAGATCTCCGGGTTGCAATGTCCGTCAAGGCTAATGAATGTTCGTCTACAGGAAGCTCTCCCCCAAGTGTGTCAAGGTTGCTCGTCCTCAGCTGTTCGGCTACATCGAGACTCGCGAAGAGTTTGAGTTCTACGTCAACGAGCTCTTCTCGTTGCTCCAGTCAAACAAGCTCAAGGCTAGAGTTCATAAGGTCTATCCTCTGGAGGATGTCGCCGAGGCACACCGTGATCTGGAAGGCCGTAAGACCACCGGAAAACTGCTTCTGAAGTCGTCTTAAGCTTGACGCTGTTGATCATAATGAGTGTATGTTCGTTGAAGATGACAATGCTAGGCTTCTATATAAGAGATTTGAACAATATTCATGTCGTCTTATTCTCTGAGCTAGTCAGTTACGTAAATTCCATGCGTGGCTAAACCTATCTGCTGCTGTCAAATCCAAGCTTGACACTCGCTTGGAACGTGCTTAGAGTACATCCTGCACATCCGCGATCCCATCACCCTGCTCAGAAGCATCATCCTCCTCGGCCTCCATATCGTCTTCGTCCGCAGTGTCCCTCACCGGCCGTGGTTTCTTCCACCCCAGCATAAGGTCATTTGCAAGAACCGTGTAGATGGTGCCGTAGACGTTGAAGGTCTCTTCAAAGTAATCAAGCCCACAGTTCATCATCCACACCGGTGTCATCACCTTCATACCCGGATAACAGAGTTGCAAAAGAGGTAGCTCCACATAGAAACTGAAAATGACTGGGATCATGGCTTGCTGCCGCTGTTCCGGGGTCATATCACATGCCGGCCTTGCTGGGTCCCAGTAGGATATCGCGGTGATGCGGCCAACAGGAACGAGGTCGGGGGCGTGCATTTTGTAGAAGTCAAGGACAGTATCGTTCGGAGGATGGATAACCATAATCTCAAAGCCGTGGATATCATCTACACGTTTGGAAATTAATTCATCTGTATGAGCTAAATCTCGGAAGTCGACAGCCATTTGATCTGTTCCCGCACCAGCGAGGGCGAATTTCACGACCTTGCGCGCCACATCTCTAGTCATGGGAGGACCGTCCGCCCACGAGCGTTCTTCGTCGTCTTCCTCAGTGTAACAATCATAGAGGTGGCCTCCGAAGAGCGTAGAACAGGCTTTGTTGAAATGGCCGGGCCCTTTGACCATGAACTGCTGATTCTTCCAAAGCTCTGTAGCGGCGATGTCACACGACTTCCTGGCCTGTTCAATGTTGTCCTTGTATTCTGGGCAGACCTCATGATACAGTAGGTAGGACAGGAAGTTTCGAATGGTGACCGTACCCAGGTTGACCATGTCTTCGGTTTCGGGGTTGAAGTAGGATGGGAAGTAGGAGGTCCTGTTCGCTGTCAGCGACAATTTACTTTGAGTTAGGCCAGTGCTTACAGATAGCCCCGGACCACCGCTTCAAAGTCGATGATGAGGTTTGCTGTGTCCCTTGGGATGCTGGTCTGCGTTCTAGCCTGAAGGATCTGCTCGCTGTCGAGGTCCTGAAGGTCTTTTTGATCGGAGCCTGCGAACATCCTCGGAGAGACGTCCACACCCCCATAGGCCAAGTATTTCAGGAATATATCTCTTCGGAAATTCTCGAGGCGGCGATTGTTCTGGTAGCGTTGCAAGGCATCTTCAATCCGACTACCACAGATCAGCATCACGAGTGTTCCGTCAAAATGAAAGGCTTACTGAATGATTGGTCGAGACCTGTGACGTATAATTAGCTGAAAGTGAACTGAAAAACACGGTATAATAACATACGGGTTGTATAAAACCTGCTCAGTCTCATACTGAGCTGGGGTCATGGGAGCATCGACGTAGTATTCCTCAAAGCCAGTGGGCTTGCCCTGTTACAGTCAGCTCAGTCCTCGGACGTGAGTTCTCAGACAAACCAGGCCACGCTTGCTCCTTGACTTTTTGCTTTTCTTTTTCTTTTTCTTGAGCTTGATGATGTTGTCGAAGAATCCCGGAGCTTCTTGTTCCCCGATGCTATCGACCTGCCCCTGCGTGGAGACTGAATCGGTGGATTCGAGGTTCAGGGTGTTAGCCGGGTCCGAGGCCAACTGAGCTTGAGCATCTTCTGCCTGTTTCAGTGAGTCCGAGGTAGAAAAATGAGTAGAAGACGAGGTTTCTTCCTTGTTTTCCATTTCGAATCTTCGAGTAGGAAGGTGTTAAGGTAGTCTGCTAAGAGGAAACTAGAAGCTATGGGATGAAGAGACGAGAAGAGACGAGAAGGGCGGAAGAAAAGAACGAGGGTAAATGATGGAGTTGAGGAGAATGAGAATCATGAGGGAGGAGAAGAGTTGCTGGCAGTGATTTTGCAGTGAAGGAAAGGGCAGGGCGTGGCTCCCTCATGATACCGTCAGTGAATGGGTTGTTGTCCATGCAGGTTGCCTCGGGCTGTTTGTAGACTGGCAGTTATGGACATTTCTGATGGATATACAGGCTGAGACAAGATACGACATCGATAGATACTTGTTTGTTTTGTAGCAAAGTAAGATGAAACTAGTATGAAAGTATTATGATGAGTTTTGATACAATGATTGTATCCAAGACAAGAACAAGTGTGTGCGCTATACAAAATACCTTAAGACAAGTAGTAACTTCCCTCCTACTCTCTATAGTACAGTACATCGCCGGCACATTGCAGAAGTATACAGATAGTCAGTTGCCATGTGATGCTTGAGAAACGGTCCCAAGACAAATGCAGCCATTAAAATCGACACATTATCAGGCAGTCGAGAGTTGTCTGGAGACACCCGAAAGAGTTGAGCGGCAGACGGCAGACCATTCAGAAGTATAGAAAGCAGGCGAGATTAACTTATTCTTGCCTTGTGCCACCAGATCCAGTCAGCATAAGAGACGATCTTATGCTAAAGCGCATCGTATCAGCCAGGCTGTGAAATTCCAGGCTGACTTCCTGCTTTCGTGGTGAAAAATCCCCGTGATGTGGATTTTGAATAAGATTAAATGATGATCGATGCCCCTCAGCCTTGCTTGGGGGTTCAGATCGGCTTCCCCGACATTTTTCCATTTACTTCTCTCATTATTATTGACAGTGCCAACCCAAACCAAAAACCAAACCAACCCGCCTGTTGTGGCTTGTCTCTCCTTTCCTTTCCCCCACCCCCTGCTAGGCATTTGTTTGCTTCTAACAGGAATATATTTCTTTTCCCTCCTTGACCCACTTTTGGAGGATTTCCCTCTCCTTCTCATCTTCTCCCAACCCTCCGACCCTGCAACTTCCCGCCTGCTGAATCTCCGTCCCTTTCCGTGACTCATGCGGAATGCCGTCTAAACTCCATCGGTCTCTGTTGGACAGTGATTGACCTCCCTGTTATTGTGCTCTAAATCCCCTTCATCATGCAATCGTCTTCGCGATCAGAGAACGCGATGACCGCAAAGCTGGACCACGACAGTTTCGTGGCTTTCGACCATGCCGCCGCCGGACAGTGAGTGTGCCGCAACAAATTTCCCTGTCGCATCCCGCTCCCTTGTCGCAACCAACATAACACGATATCGCTTCAACTCTGCAGCCTAAATCCTTGCCGTCCTTAGAATTGAAGCTTCGGCGAACTTACTAACAAGAAACCCTGCTGTAGCGAAGGCGTCCAGTGTACCGTATCCGGCACCTTCATCGCGAAGCCCTGCACCGCTCAAGAAGTCGCGTTCTACGAATCCAGCGCCCTACACCCGGCATTCCAAGAATTTCTGCCCACATATATCGGCACGTTAACTTCCGCGAATGACCAGCAGCCTCTGGCCCTCGCCGCGGCCCAGCAAGCCGGCGCCATCATGCTGCCCGGCACGGAATATTCTTCCGCGTCGGATACCCCTACGGCCACCGTCGCATCTCAAGCCCAAGCGGCCGTAGCGACGGCGACCCCCATAGTGACGGCAGCCCCCGAAACGGCCAGCTCAAGCAGCCCGACAGCAGCAGCAGCAGCGGAGTCGTCGTGGGTTCCCTCCAACGGAAAGAAACTCGAGACGGGGATCTCGATCGTGCTGGAGAACGTGGCTGCGGGGTTCATAAGACCCAATGTGTTGGACGTGAAGCTGGGTGCGCGGCTCTGGGCGGACGATGCGCCGCCCTTGAAGCGTGCGAAGCTGGACGCGGTGTCTAAGGAAACGACGAGTTCCACGCTGGGGTTTCGCATCGCGGGGATGAAAGTCTGGACGGGCGTGAGTGGGGAGACCGACGAAGGGAGCCGGACCGACCCCTATGCGACGAAGTACGAGGGCGCCGAGGGCGCCAAGGGGCAGGTCATCGAGGCGGACGGCTACAAGCGCTACGATAAATGGTACGGCCGCTCGCTCACGGCGAACAACATCAAGGACGGGTTCCGGGCGTTCCTCGCTGGGGCCAAAGCCGGGGCTGTGGATCGGACCCAGCTGGTCGCGCGACGGTTAGCTGGGGAATTGAAACAGGTGCAGGAGGTTCTGGAGTCCGAGGAAAGTCGCATGTACTCGTCGAGTGTGCTGATTGTCTACGAGGGTGATCCGGACGCCATGGAGAAGGCGCTGGAAGAGGAGCAGAAGCCCCAGTCGAAGCAAGAAGAGGACGATGACGACGAAGAGGAGGAGGAGAACGTCGAGTTTGAGATCTCCGAGGGGTCTTTCCAAGTGGTTGATATACCCATTGGCCAAGGCAGCGTCTCTCACCAGGCTATCAATATCAACCTCGGCCCCGAAGTCGCAGAGTTGGGGGAGCTGGATCTCGACGAGGACGAAGAGGACCCCCCTAAAGTGCATGACCTGCGGCTGATCGACTTTGCGCATGCGAGCTGGACCCCTGGCCAGGGACCGGACGAGAACGTCCTGAACGGAATCAGGAGTTTGACTCGGATACTGGAGGAACTCGCCTTGGAGTAATTGTAAGAATAGTTGCAGTTTGAAAACCACTACAGTCGCTGGCGGCTTTAGGAATAGCACCATTTTCCACCATACAACACCCGAGCATTTAGCATCATCAAAATGGAACCCATCGCAGATATATAACTATACCCAAAAAACAAAACAAATATGAAACATCTCTCCTCTGCTAAAATCCCAGTAGTAAGTAGAATAGCGAACCTCACCTGTCCCGCCACATACTTATAGATAGATAGATGGCGGGCGGAAGCCCAAGCAAGATCTTACATAATCACCTCCGCGCGCAGACCTCCTCCGCCGGCCGACCGATTTGCAACTATCCAAAGCCCGCCCAGCCCGCCCGCCCGTCGACTCCAACAATTTTCCCCTTCTCGCAACCAGGAGCAAACCACCTACACCACAGAAGGTTCTCTCCTCTCAAGATGTTCCCCACGCGAGCCCTCCTCAGCCGCTCCGTCTGGAAAGGTCAGTCACTCCTCTATTTGCCCTTCATCCAGTATAATCAACACTGAATCCAGCTCACTAACAATCCCATCAAACAGGCCCGAACATCGTCCCGTACGTTTTCCCTGCCCAGGATCCAAACCCAAGCCCACACACACTCCATGGCATACGGTCCAAGCAGACTGCTACCGCCGTCAAACACCCGCTCCCACCAAACCCCCCATCCCAAACCCAACAACAAACCAATAAACGCCTCGGGCAAAAGCTAAACGATTATAGTCTCCCACTCCCGCGCAAACTGCCCGCTCCCCCGGGGACGCCGCCGATCCGCACGCAGAAGCGCGCCGCGACCATCCTGCCGAACTTCGTGGGGCTGAAGTTCTCGATCCACAACGGCAAGACCTACCACGACGTGCTGATCACCGAGGAGATGGTGGGCCGGAAGTTGGGGGAGTTCGTGCCGTATGTTCCCCCTCCTCTTTATTTGTTGTGTTCTGCTTGGTTTGGGGTTCGGTTTGGACGGGTTTGAGGGGGGGAGAAGATGAGGGTGAGGGTGCTGGGTGGAATGGAGCAAGGATAACGGTTTACCAAAGGAGATTGTGCATGCGCGCTAACCGTTGGGTTTGGGGGTTTAGGACTCGCAAGCGTTTCACCTACAAGATGTCCAAGAACAAATAGATCTTGTCTCTTTCCAGGGGCATGGGGGCATGGGGCATGGGGCATGTCTGGGGTTGTCGGGGGTTGTCTGTCGATACCTTTATTCTTCTTATGGTTGGGCCTTTTGCGAACTTGCGCAGCTTGGAATCTCTCGTCTTTCGCGAGTGGGAGATGGGCTCTGTGCAAGTTGAAACTGAAGTTGCATTCTAGTTTGTGTTTGGCGTTTTTTTTTCTCTCTTTGTGCTTGATATGCTGGAGAAAGGTCTCGGTAAAAGAGATAGAGATGAAAGAGGGATGGCTATGTATATTATGTATTATTTATCTATCCATGACACACGAGGATTCAAGGTCCCAAAGTCTGCTGCTTAAAGAGGATCGATCGTAAGGGTATTATTTGGCATTGCATATACATGTAGAATTGAAACCGCCCCAGAAAAAACACCCATACTCCGATTTGTGCAGGCCCAAGGCCCAGCATGCAGGATATCTATCGTTCAGGAAACACACCACCCCCTCACGCCGCAATATACGCCATCAAACAGACAACCCAGCGCCCCCCGACCAAGGAGGACTGCAAGAAGAGAAAAGCAAGCATGGCATCAACTCAGCAAACCAGCCAGCCTTGCCCCTCAAAAGAGAAGGAAGAGAACTTCATATCAAACGGAGCCCCCGTAGGAAGATCTGCTCACCGACCCAACCCGCTTTTAGTATAAGAGCCCACTGTTCCACGCCTATCTTCAACCGACAATCATCAAGCCCCCTTTACCGATAGAACTCCCCCCTCTTAACACTAACCCCATACTCCGCAACCGCCATGCCCAAATCCTCCATGGTGAGCACCGTCCGACCTTGACCCGACCCTCCGGACCCTCCACCGCCGAACCCGGGCCTCTGGATGCCCAGATGTGTGCCCGCCTTCCCCTTGCCTGCCTCTCCACCCGACGGGCCCGTCGCCGCGCCTGTCGACCCGACACCCCCGGCACCACCGGGCATGCCCAACCCCGAGGCGGCGTTCAAACTGCCCATCGGGTTGTTGGCGGAGGAGCTGTTGGACGCGCGGATGCGAGCGTACTGGTACGAGTCCGCCGCGATATCGGCGATGAACTTCTGGGTGGCGAGGGCGAGGAGGCGCGCGAGGTGCGGCGGGGTCTGGTTGGGGCCGTTGCCGGGGGGTGGGAGGCCCGCCAGCGTGAGGTAGTGTGCTGTTACGGCGTCGGGGATCTAATAATTTGATGTCACTGTTAGAGAAGGACACAGTTGTGAATGGATGGATGGTATGGAATAGTTAGTGACCGGCGGGGTCGGGGTGGATGGAGGACGCTAGACAGTGGGAGAAAAGCGAGGGGAGCAGCCGGGTAGACAACGAAAACGTACAATAGGTGCATATTCATCCATCTTCCCTAGAAACTCCCGGAGACTGGTCTCCTTCTTAGACGGCGCAGCGGCGGCGGCGAGTGCGTCCACGGAGGTCGGCGCGGGAACCGGATTGCCCACATCGTCAGCGCCGCTGATCGCAGTCGCGTTGGCGTTGGCGTTGGTGCTGGGCGCGTTGGTCATGTCGACGTCTTCTTGCTCAGTTGGAGCATCCAAGACCTTATTGGCGTTGCTATCGGCGACGTCGGGTTCTTGTTTGGGCACTACCGTGCCGGGTGAGGTGACAGGGGGTTGGCTGGATGGAGGAGGAACGGGCGTAGAGGAGGAAGCTGCAGTCGATGATGATGTTTGAGGAGGAGGGGGAGGAGGAGGAGGTTGCGATGAAGGCGGAACAGCAGGCTGTGATGACGATGATTCGGCCATGGTTGGCAGTGGCTAATGGGGAAGCGCAAGGGAGTCCAATGGGTGAGAGGGGAAGGCGTCGGCGGTGAATGCAAGGTCAGCAGTATTGAAGCAATTTATACAGGTTCAAGTATAATCCCTGCAATTGTGTTATCGCAGCGCCTGATTGGGATTGGAGGTGATACGGGGGTTTCCTGGGGGGAGTGAATGAATGGGAAAGCGACCTGGGATAGAATTGAATTATCAACTGCCGCGGTGGTTGGGGCGGAGGAGCAGAGCATGGCCTGTCTCTCTTGGCCGCGTTCGGCCCGACTGCTGCGAAATTAGTTACCTACTTGCTACAGGACAGCCAACTGGCAAGCATTAGCTAGACACTTTCATTATCAACAAAGACTTATTTGTTCTCATTTAGTATTGTTCAGTGAAAAGGGAAAAAAAAACACAAAGACAGAAAGTAATTAAATGAGAAAACATGATTATTCAGTTAATGTTGTACAATCCGCAAGATACTCCTACAGCTTCGTGCACCATTCGCACCATATGCATCAACCCTCATACAGTCCCACCAAAGAATCACAGAAATAGACAGTCGTAGACAGTGAAACCGCTCAGAATCCCCGGCGAAGAAGAGAAAAGAAAGAACCATAAGAAATAATACAACTCGATCAAGGGAGGAAAGAAGCACGATCGAGAAGTGAAGTTAATTGGTGTTTGAGCATGAACCTCGATCTCATCACTGACCCAAATGCATATTCGGATCAATCTGATCCTGATGATGCGGGTGCGGGTGATGCTGGTGATGATGATGATGATGCTGGGGTTGTCCGAAAGACTCTCCATGCACCTCTTGACCGAGGGTCTGCATCAGGTTCTGCTCCGCCGTCTGGTCAAAAGCGGAATGAGCATTCGGGTCATGGGTCAATCCAGGGGAGGCAGACATGGCATCGTGTCCGTGACCCAGACCAACTGGCTGAGCATGGGCGCCGGCAAGAGCCATCATACCCTTGATGCCTTCCACATGGGCCTTGTCTTCCTCGCCCTGCTTCTTCTGCCGCTCGCGGGCTTCCCGCTTGGCAGCCTGGGCTGGGGCGCGAGTCTTCAATTCACCCGTGACGAACTTCAGGTAGTAGGGCACCTCGATGCCACTCTTAAGGAAGAACAGCTTCAAGTTGCGAGCCTTGTCTTTGAGCTGGACTTGGTTACGATCTTTCAGGGCTTCACTTATGGTTCCTCCAGGGCCAAACATGGCGAGGATCTGACTCCAGTGAGGTCCCTTGACGCGATCCAACCCTGCCATCAACGCATTCTCCTCTTCAGTAGTCCAGGGACGACGCTGGCTAGGTAATCCGGACTTGCGGCTGCTAGGCGATGACTTGGCAGATGCTGCCATGCGAGCCCGCTCGTAGAGGACCTGGGTGGGTTGCGATTGAGAATAATGTGGTATCCCGGGCATGTATCCGTGATTGGCAGCAGCCGAGTTGGGTCGCGGAATCGATGCGGGGGTCACATGGCTGTATTGCTGGAAATTGGCCTGGAGAGGGCTTGGCTGGAATGTGAGTTGGCTGGGCGGGTGCTGGTAGCCAGACGGCGCTGGACTGTGATGGTAAGGTTGCTGGTGAGTCTGCTGGTGTGGCATCTGACTCGTCGGCTGAGCAGCAGAGTACCCATGCAAAATCTGACCGCCCTGCGGCTGTGCGTGCTGAGGAACCTGCTGTTGCGGCATCTGCTGGGGCTGGTGAATTGTGTGTTGCTGATGGTGCTGCTGGGGCTGAGGTTGCTGGGGCTGGTGCACCTGATGTGGCTGTTGTTGGTTCTGCTGAGATTGCTGTTGCTGGTACTGCTGCTGCTGTTGAGAGCGCCTTAATCCGTGGCCTTGAAGAGCAATCTGCGCCGCACGCGCCGCACGAGCAACAAGATCGCCGTGCATGTTACGATCGACGGGAACATCTGGTGGCTGCGACGAGACCGGGAACTGGCCTTGAAGGGGGGCGCTAGGAGGTTCCTGAGATTCTCCATTCGATGAGGATGGCTGGCGACCCTTTGTGATCTTTTTCGTCTGGCTCGCCGTTAGCACACTGAATAATCAAAGTAGGCAGGGGGGAGTCAGACCTGTTGGTTGCTGATAGTGTCAAAATTCTTGGTGATGTAGGAGCTCAGGTCCCGGAGGAAGTCCTCCCAATGGTATTTGTCTGGCAAAGCTTTCATGGCTTCCTCGTTGTTGACGTCGCTAAGTAGAATGTCACGGCGCGATCCGGCGCGCTTGACAAAGTCGGCCTCGCTGGGAGCCAGCTGGCGAGTTCCTGAGCGGCGGTCCAGGAGCTGTTGCTCCAGGTCATCTGGGAAGAGATCATAGAGCAACTCTGTTCGGGTTCGCTCTGAATTGTTCATGGATGCAATGAATGCCTGAGTCTTGAGTTCCAGGAACAAAGCACCTTGCACCTTGAGAAGACGACCGCCTTCGGGGACAAACACATCCAGGAAGTTGTCGTTGAGCTCAGAAAATCCAATCTCCTGTGTGCCAAAGATGCTGGAGACGAAGGACGCCAGGTTCGCTTTTCGAATGATATCAACTTGCGACGGCTCGGTAAGCTCCAGTTCGGTCGGAGACAGAAAAGACTTCTTGGTGGAGTAGACCTTCTTCGTGTGATCGAACAGCGAGCGCATGGTAGCGTAGGCTTGGCCACTCTCCGTCTCCGGCTCGGAAACGAATGAGGTGATTTCTTGATACGAAGACTTGGCAAGCAAAGAGAGGATTTGGGTAGACTGTGGGAGGGTATTTTGTCAGCTGCTTTCGTTCTTGATTTTTCAAGTACATCTCAAACACTGTTTCACATACCAAGTTGTCCAAAATAGGCAAACTCTGACTCTTCAGGTGTGAGTTGGCCTTGACGAAAACCATGCCTTTTGGGGCTGGACTTGTGGTGTCCGCCAGCTGTTGCTGACCGATCACAACTTGTTCCTCCACACGTTCGGCGTGATTCATGATGCTCGAGATCACAGTAGCCATATCCGAATCAATATCGGCAGTCACCTCGGGCGCAACTGCGGTGTCCGTTGCCGTGCCATCGAGTTGGGCGCCGTCGAGTTGAGCGCCATCGAGTTGAGCACTATCGAGTTGAGCACCATCGAGTTGAGCACCATCGAGTTGAGCGCTATCGAGTTGAGTCGGGGTGTCTTCTGGATGTTCCACCGTGTCCACGATGCTGGGGCCCAACGCAGATGCTAGTTCTTGTTCGATCTGATCTCCAGGAACTTGGTCTGCTGTCAATTCACTGGGGTGTGGCGGCAAGACGAGGTCGGTCGGCTCGGATTCGAGACGACGTTTTTTGGAAGCCCGGGGCGACACCGAGCCGTCCTCTTCCTCGAGGGGATGCGACATTTTGGGAGTCACTTAAGCAGCAAACAAATTAGCAACATAGCAAGGTAGTTGAGCAGTAGTACTGTATAGTCTTGTGACGTCCAAAGCCATGCAATGATTGTTTAGATCGGATTGGGTTGGGTTCAGAGCAAGCAGCAAACGGGGAAGAATCGCCTCCTTCTCAGGTCGCCCCCAGCACAACTCACCATGGCTGTCAGTCTCGGTCGGGAGCGGGGGGAGTTCAGAGGTTATAGAATCCTCAACTTTGGGGCCTGTTGCAGTTATGTCGGCCATGATAGGGACGATTCCCGATGGGAGGGAGATGCCTGTCCTTTCCAAGAGCAGAAATGAGGGCTTAGGGGTAGGGCGCAAGCGTAGGGCTTTAGAAGTGGTTAGGTTAAGTTGAGACGGGCGGAGAGACGGAGGTTCTCCAGCTGCTGACTACTACTCAGTCAGATTTTTCTGTCCCCCGGCCGGAATCCGGCCTGCTTCTCTTTTGGGTCACCAACCTTAACTAAGGTAGGGGGAGCTGGGTGTTACTAGGTAATAGGCAACTACTGGAGTACTCCGTACACTTCGAATGATTCACTACTATGTGTTTTATCTTCACCCTATGTTGATAATTCTTATCACCCCCCTCTCCAGCTACTAGGTACTAACTTTATAATGTATTCCTGCATACTACCTAGGCTACTTCCCAGGCTAGTCTCCAGGCCGCCGGTTGCCAAACTTATAGACCCAGCGATCACCAATCCCGCTTTGGGACTTAGCGTGCCTCCTGGCTGCCTGGCTGCCGTATATTTCCTTTAACACCCAGACTTGACTTCAAGTACTTATCCACAAGACAGCTTGTTGTTGACTGAGAGTCAAATCAGACTCTATCCCTCTTCGTTTGCAAGATTTGCTTCTACTAAAATGTACCCTGTCCTCTGCTACGGCGGGGTGGTGACTCCCATGGTTGCGTCCACTTGAATGCTACCTTCCGTCTAGGCGTCATCGACTCATCAAGTCGGCCATGTAGTCTGCTGCGAAGTTTCACCGGAGTCCTCCAGGCCAATTAGAGACCCTTTCCACCATGAGCAGACTAGTAGGTCATGAGTTTGTTCGTGACTACGATATTGTCATGTTACGAAGTGTATATCGCGTCATGCAAGCTCGTTAAAGTGGCAGCAATGGACATGGCAGCAAACATCCAATATTCAAAGGAGGCCATGCAAGCACTAATTGCGGCAGTTGCAGTACTGACACCACTGGCCAGACTCCTATAGTGGTTGACACGGCTTTCCAATGAATCTAGAACTAGGTAACGACAGGAGCAACTCATTGCATCAACATCGGAACCATGGAAATGAGGCCCGAAGGTCAAGACAGGACGAAGGTCAGGCAGACTTATCAGGTTAAATAGTACACTGGAGGATACTGTTCCATCAGGACGACAATTCCAAGTTCCCAGCATATATGGTGGAGTTCTCCCAGCCCCGTCTCGTTTCTTTCGGCTCTGTCAGTTGGAGTCTTGGAGTGACCAAAGCATCAATCCTATGAACAATATACACTACTAGACTCATTCAAACTCCCAGCCTGAAAGATGCGGTCCTCACGCCAAATCCTCTTGGCTCTGGCTACTGCAGTGCTGCAAACCACTACTCCAGTATCGGCACAAAACCTGAAAGAACAGGTCTGGGCTGTCTTTGCCTATACACTGCACGGAGACAGCGTCCCGACAGCGCTGCCCCGTGAGAGTGTCGTGACGCCCTATGGCGCCAGTGAGCTGTACTCTGCTGGATCGGCCTTCCGTGATCGATATGTTGCGATTCATTCGACGGACGTTAGTCCCAGTACAAGAATCGAACGGATTTCCTCCTATGTACTTGCAGACGAAGACATCGATATCCTGGCCACCACGGACCCCTCTGTGATTGCATCCGCTCAGGCCTTCATGCAGGGACTTTATCCGGCGTTGAATGAGACATACGATGCTCAATTCTTTGATCCCATTTTCCTCATGTCGAATGGCACCGTGACTACGGGACCTTTGGGCGGATATCAGTATTCCCGCGTCGTTAGTGCGAGCCTCGACGATCCCCAGTCCGTGACCGTTGCAGGCCACCAGAACTGCATGTTGCATCAAACTGCCGACCTTGAGTACCGGAATAGCCCGGAGACCCAAGACCTGGTTCAGACATCAGGGGCGTTCTACAACCGCCTGTATGAGTTCTCCTTGAGAGACACATTCGATCGCTCATCAGCCAATTACCTCAACGCTGTTTCCATATCCGAATTTCTCCAGTACCAGTACTTGCACAATGAATCGCTCCTCCGCAGCCTGAACAAAGACGACATTAAGCTCGCCAACTGGTACGCAGACCAGTACACCTTTGCGACTAATGGCAATACCACAGCCTCCAGTCCCATCCAGAGCGGCAATGTTCGCGCTGTGGCGGGCCGATCCATGGCGTCTCGTATCATGGATGCCTTCAACACCAACATCTACAACCGGGGCGACAGCAGCAAATTGACCTTCCTCTTCGGCAACGCCGAGCCGGCGGTGGCTCTCGCATCCCTCCTACGACTCCCATCCCCGCAGCAGTCAAACTTTTACTCGCGACCTGCGCTCGGTGCATCGATCATCTTCGAACTCTTTAGTCTCGAGAGCGACTCCTACCCAACCTACCCCGAACCATCTCAACTGTACGTGCGGTTCCTCTTGCGCAACGGAACCGACGACGAAGCAGAGTTCCATCCCTATCCTCTGTTCGGACTCAGCCCCAGCAACACGGATGTCTTGTACTCGGAGTTTGAGGAGGAATTGACCAAATTCGCCCTAAACTCCACCGAAGCGTGGTGTCTCCAGTGCGGCGCCAGCTCGGCGGTGTTCTGTCCCGGGATTCTGGAGGAGGCCGACGATGCTGATGCATCATCGGCTCAGAAGGGTAGCAAGAACAACATCAGTATAACACCTGGCGTGGCAGGCGTCATTGGCGCTATTGTTACCCTTGTTGTGATTGGTATGGTTGCCGCAGCTGGGTTCTTGTTCTTTGGCATTCGAATGAATCGACGATACAAGTCGAACCTCACCGACATCAAGGGAGGAATCAAGTTGGCCAGTGATTCGAACCTAGCTCTGCGGGAGAATATGTGATCAAAATGGTTTGAGCTGGTTGAGATTTTTGTTTACTAGTACTCAAGCTTGGGTTGTTTTCCTGGGTCGGGCGTTATGGTATGGACAAGAAGTAAAGATACAAGCAATCGTTGATGTTGGTTTACTGAGGGCATAATTAATAATTACTAATAACTAGATTAACTAAAAACCATGATACTAGTCTCTATGTTACTTAAAAATCGAGGTTCTCCGTCCGACCGATGTCAATGTTAGGATGTCAGTTTCATGTTTATTATCATTTCCATTATCATGACTGCAGCAATAGATTATTAGTACACTATACAGCATTACAAAGATAGATCTGATTTTTATCTCTATAATAGAATCACTTGAGTGCTACTAAGCATCAGCTTCGAAGTAAGGAAAGGCCAGCGGGAAGACACATATACTCCATCCTACCAGTTTGTCTCAGTTTTAGTATCAGCTCTATGTTGTGAGCTATAGCATATTCACATTTGCAGTTTGTTATAGGGCGGTAGCCAACACTTTCTCCAAAAAGTCTTGTCGAAAGCTTGTCGTTGTGGATGAAAAGTAGACCTCAACATAGCTGTCTGTCACTTGTACGCGAGAGCTAGGTCGCACCTGTTGTCTCAGGCTCTCTGCTATCACAGGGACATTCAGACCTTAATCCTTTGATTATAACTTTTCTGACATCGGCCCTAAGCTCTTGAGTTATTTTTAACCGCACAATTGACGGACGCGCTTTCCATTCGTAGAGAATCAGTGTTCTGGCAGGTGCGTATCTTACAACAACCTCAACCTCCAATCTTGACCATATCACCTACCCCGATCAATATCTCTGAGTCTTGCCCCTTCCTCTGGTTCTAGCCCATAACACTTGTTTGGAACGCGTCAGAGCCCATTCATTGTCGAGATTAAGCCCTACTACTTCCCTTAATTTCTGTTCTATTCCTCTCCTATCCTCTTTTATCCTGGCCGCATGGCTAGATATGATATCTCTGCTCTTATGGGCATGCGCTCCAATGCACGGATCGATGTCAACAGATTCAGTGAGGTTGGCAGTACGTCCTTCTCGCGTGCTGGAGCAAGAGAGACACCCCAGGAGCCATGGCCGCCCGTGAATTGGACTGACCCTGTCCGACCTTGTGTAGGCAACTTGCTCCGCCAACATAGCACGAGCGTGTTGTCCGAACAATCCATGAACCGGTCAAGGAACGTGTCAAATTTCTCGCGTCAGAGTGAAAGAACAACTGCACCCCCCGAGCCTCCTTTGAGATCTACCTCAAGTCAGCCAAGTGATCCACCGTGCAGCCATCGTGTACAGAACAACTCCGGCTTCGCGCAGTTTCTCAAGGAACACACATCCCCAAAGCATCAACGCGTCACAGCCGGGGGTCGAATCGTTCCGATGGAGGCACCCCCAAAGATGAAGCTGCCTACGTACCAGCAGCAGCAGAAAGTCGGCGACGACAGAAAATGCTCGGTTGTATCTGCAGCAGAGAATCAAAATAATCTCGAGCAGGAAACTCTACCTACCAGGGACACGGCTAATGGCATCGGAGCTTCCAAACATAGTTCCCAGTCTGCTGGTGTACCTGTGGATTGCATCTTTCCCCCATATGGGAGCTTTGATCTGTACCTGCAGACTTCGGGACAAACACCAAATCTTCTCTCTGCTGCAGGGCCTTCAGGACTGCTCCCTTCGCTCGATATGCCATGGCCGACCGATACCCAACAGCTTCTGGAACCTGAGATGCAGGCCCCGGAGTATCTTATACCTGCTGCGCCGGAGTTCCCGATGTTGAACTATGCAAGCCCATGTATCTGGCAGCCGACTCTGTATGATGTTCTGAGCACCCCCAATCCATTACCCACTTTTGCTCCCTCAATCCAGCCGCATCCGACAATATTAACGGCGTCCGACTTTTCGGCGGGCAGCATGGCTAGTAGTGGAGGTGCTACGCCCTTAATGAGCCCGTTTTACTCGGGATATGGCATGTCCCGTACGCCTACAGCAATTCATTGGCATCAGCTCATCAACGGGCAAGCGGGAATGCAGTCTCAGCAAGTTACACCTGCGGTGATGCCGACTCCCCTGTACCAGAAGTCCCTCGATGATGCCACCAAAGAGCATGACAACCTATCGGCTCAACTTGCACGCTTAGACAGATACATGGCGATGCACACCTGGGATCTAGACCCTCAGACTAAGAAGCTGTTGGTCGAGCAACGTGTCGGTCTGGTGAAAGAATTGGATACAGTCCGCATTTACAGAGAGCATCTCGAATATGCCTCTGCAAAGGTCAGAATGAACACGTTGGGCAGCCATGCTGGCATGTCCGAATCAGCACCTCCTACTGGAATGTATCTTGCTGGCAATGCTGCGAATCATCCAGCTTTATTCGGACAAGCCATATGCACTTCCAGCTCAGATAGTACAGTCCCAACGTTCGCTATGCCGTCCCTGGCAACAGCATTTCCGCCACAGCTGTCCAGTCACGAGACAGGGAGTTCAACACCAATGCCATTGATGCCATGGCAAGGTTCGACTGATTATTTTGGTCATCTTCCAGGATCGGTGCTCCAAGAGGCAAATACGAGCAACAAAGCACTCACGCAGTCACAGAGACTGAAACCGAGGAGGCCAATCTCTATCAAGGTACCGCCCGTGGACCCTAAGAATGATACTACATCCGACAACAAAGCACAAGGTGCGAAAGCCAATGAGACTTCTTGGACAACATGTACCAAGGATCTGCCTCCAGAGGTTCTGCAGGTATATCGTCAGATGGGAAAGATCGCCCGGCAAGGTGACACCCTTGACGGTCTGCTTCATGACTTGAAATTAGCCGCCGAGCAGCCCATCAAGCAGACCTCCGATGGGTACTATCAACCAAGCTCGTCGGCTACCAATGCCATTAGGGAACAGAGAGTGACGACTCAATCGAGTGAGAAAGCTGGTACTTTCAAATCCAAGTCCGCTGATTTCTCAGGGCCAGACTACTTGAGGCAGCGCTCTAGCCGGGACTCCCGCAGGTATCGCAATCGGCCTCGGAGCCATGAAGACGTGGAGAAGAGTCATTTTGTTGCTGTGGAGGAAGAAGATGCACGCTCCATGCTTTCCTATGTCTCGACCACAGACTCGTGGGCCACTGTGCATGAAAAAGAGTAAGCTTCAGTCTCCGTTCCCGGCGATTAATCTCGAGGGTCTAAATCAACGCGTAGCTACATGTCCCACAAGACGGAGTTTGGTCGTCAAGCGAGCACACAGAGGCGAGGCCTGTCACATGAAAGGTATGATGTTGCTGATTGAATGTGGCAGAACGCTGATGGGAATATGTTACAGGAGCGCCGGTTCTGCGAAGCGTCCTACGACCCCGTTCTTCGAGATTCCCAACTCCGTGACCCAGCTCGCCCTTATGTCTGGCTCTGGTGGTATAGGCAATCCCAGGACGGCGCACAGACGGAGCGGCCCTGCCCTTGCAGACGACCCTCTACAGTCTAGACAACGGAGCAATGTGGAGAGTGTGAAGCATTCCTTCTCGCCGCTCCTTGCACCGTGCCTGATAAAAGATCGCGGTCTGGCTGGACCAAAGTCAATGGCCTTGGCAGTTCCCCAGAATGTTCATGCACATGGCATCCTGCCTCATTTTGCTCGCATGGAAGATGTGCCTAGAAAGAGCAGGGCGGCTCCGATGACTGGACATGAGGTTAACAGCGAGTGGCAGCCGCATCAACTCCATGATCACAAACAGAAAGACAATCTGTGGTACAAGCCAGATAGAGGGATGGGAACCTAGCGCTGAAGAATGTTGCTTGAGTGGAGGTCTGGGCTAGGCGCTCTACTTGATTCATCTTTCCTGGAGATTGCAGTGTTGATTTGGGTGAAGTTGCTCCTTTGTTACGACCTAGTGAGACATGGTGGAAGACAGTGGCTGGGGGCGGATTAGCGGTGAGGTTGAAGTTGAAACTGTTTCATGCCCACAGCCAGTCTTGGAGAGGGAGGTTTGGCGTCTGCTCTTGTTGTATGATTTTAACATTGTATGGCTGGTATCTGCAAAAGGCCCTCCGATTAGCTATGGCATGTTTAATTTGTTCCACTGCTTCGAGCAATTCTGTCGTCATGAGCTGAAGATTCACAATGCAAGTGTGATTGCTCGATTTTACGTGGTTGCGATTGAGGATTGACACTGGAGCCTGGAGGTATGCTTCCCGGTGGTAGTTACTCCGTATGATATGTCAAGTTCAAGGGCTCATGTGAGGTTTACGGGGTACTCCGTACAGAAAGTGGATTTATTTCCAGCTCAGGATGTAGCAGTTGTAGGAGATGTCATTTTTTCCAATGATGAGATCGACAATATGGATTCCAACATCGGAATCTTAGGTGATCCTACCGGTACTCCGCAGAGTACTAATAATCCCAAGTTATGGGCTGGGAGGGCCGAGAAGCTCCTCCCTTGCGTAAGGCGGTGCGTTTTTTTGCGCTCCTTCTTCCCCCCACACCCCAAGGAACTTATCCCAAGGAACTATGAACGAAACGATCCCCGCAACCAAAAAAAAAGAAAAAAAAATGGAAGCCCAGACAAAACTGGTCGGTCGGATTTACAGGACCGGAATTTACGAGTTTCTAGACTAAGTGCGACAGCCCTGAGTTATTAACGATCATCCATCGAGACGTGACGAGACGGACCAGATAGGGTAGATAGGTAGATAGGGCCTGGGCAAGGCGAGCTGGAGGAGTGAAACGCGCCCTGTAACTGGGTTTCATGCTTTTTTTCGGTGGTTTTTTTCTTTTGTGTGTGTTGATTCGGGCTGAAAGGAAAGTCTTATGTGGATGAGAGAAGCGTACTAGGTAGTCTTATGGCGGTAGTGGTTATAATTCGTAAAGGACCAAAAACAATATAACAATAAATAAATAAATCGAACCCGGCTGGCAGGCCGGCAGGTAGGCGATGTTCAGCCAAGAAAGACCGGCGGAGGAGAGTCGGATGTGTGTGGGGGGGAGGGGGAGGGGATGGATGTTCGTTCCTGGCTGGTGGCACAGTGCGCGATTGATTTTATGGGTTGGAATGATTGGTGTGAACAGACATCATCGGGCTCGAACCTGAGGGTGACGGTGGTTCTCCATGGCTTGACTACGGAGTTATACGGTATGGAAAAGTCCAGAAGGGCTGTTCCAGGACCAATAACTAAGGCAGAGAGGGAAAGAGGAGAGAGGGATTGGAAAGAAGTGGCAAGTGAGTGTTTACGGTGGTACTTGAGTAATTGTATTGGAAACTAGTGGCATAGCCACGGTGAGACTGGTTCAATCCATTATTTGGACTAGTAGTAACTTACTCTGGTGTCTTGAACTTGTTAAGTACTGAGTGACTATCGAAGGACAAAAGTGCATATCATATTCTTTCTCAGCATTAATGACAGGTGCGATGGATGGTTCCCTAATAGTTTGAAATGAGTTGATTGACTAATGTCACTAATGTCAAGTTGGTTTAGGTTCCAGTTGGCTCCGATAGTGGCGGTTCAAAGACTGTATGGTTACGTATGAGGATGAGGATGAGTGAGTGTATCAACGCCGCCTCCAGCCGGGGCTGACTTCACTTTAGGTAAGCTAACTACGGACTGTTCCATCTTTCCCTCCACCTTCTGTCTGTCTGTCTGTCTCTTCTTCCTGTCTCCACTTTTTTACTATCACTACCAACCGTTCATCCCCATTCCATCTGCTGTCTGTCTGGTCTGCCATCGTTTCTCTTGTCTCCTCTTTTGCCTCTTTCTATGCTATCTCTCTAGTTATCACTTTCCCTCTGCTCTTGTTAGTTATCCCATCCAATTTTTCCTTCCGTGATACCTCTGTTTCATCCTACTGTTCGCACCATACGGCCACAACCCCTGCTCCAATTCGTGGCTAATTTCACACATTCTTCGTCTTCGTCGCGGTCGGACTGTTGTCGACCGTGTTGTCGGGTCAAGGCTCCCCTCCCCTCATCATTCCCGGGCTGGAACTGGCACTGGCACTGGCACTGCGTCCCCATTCCAAGTTTCCGGTGCGAAACCCGTTTAGTTCGTTCGCCCACCCACCACCCACACCCGGTGATTAGCACCGCCTTCCCTCCCTCTCTCCCCCGCGGCTTCTGGCCCGTCGCTGGGTCCTCGTCCTCCCGTCGCAACTCTTCCTCTCTCCATCTTTGTGTTCCTGTTCACTTGTTCTTGTCCACCTCCTCTCCGTTCTTACTCTATCTCGCACAACCAATCCTCTATCTGGGCCTTCTGGACCATCCGGACAAGTCCTCGGGTCCTTTTCAGGCACCAGTCTTCGGCCATGACGCAACTTTTCGCTTCCAGTCCGTCCTCGGTGACGAACGAGAAACGCGGCAACTTCCCGAGCCTGTCGCTGGCCTCCAAGAAACAACATTCAAACGATTCAAGTCATTTTCCCACCAAGATTCGAAATTTCTTCCGCATCAACAGCTCCAGCAGTAATGTCTCCCATGCTAGCCACCACAGCGGCAGCGATCGGAGTCATGAAACCAGTAACCTCTCCTCGTCACCTGGCAAACACGAATCCAAATCCACCTTCAGACAGTCCCGATTTCTCCCTACCATTGGTCGCAATCGCTCGACCACCGTCGCCAGTGAGGGAAACCCATTAGACGAAGGCGTCTCGCCCACCGCAACCGCGAACCCATACTTCCAACACCAAGGACAGCCGTCCTTGCAGCATCGTAATGATGGATCCATTCCCTCTTCTCCACCAGATACCCCCGAGTTACAGGTCGAAGGCGTCTCCGCGGCCGAGCAAGCAACCACCGCCAACAAGGAAGAGCTGGCTCGCAAACTCCGCCGTGTCGCTTCGGCGCCCAATGCGCAGGGTCTGTTTGCCCGCGGCCAGGCTGATGAACGGCCGCAAACCGCCGAGCAGGACCAGGAGCCCTTGCCGGTGGGATCGAGTAGTCTTGTTCCTAAAGTGACGACAATTGAGGTGTCTGAAGAGCAAGAAATCAACCTTGCTGTGCCGACACTCGGGGCTGACGGCAAGATCCCCACTCCTGGCCAGATCCGAGACTCCGTTGCATTTCGCCGAACATACAGCTCCAACTCGATTAAGGTGCGGAATGTGGAGGTCGGTCCAGGCAGCTTCGACAAGATCAAGCTGATCGGCAAGGGTGATGTGGGCAAGGTGTATTTGGTCCGGGAGAAGAAGACCAGCCGACTCTATGCTATGAAAGGTGCGCGCCTACGCGAGAAATCGCAGAGAATTTGCTGACTGACTTGACTAGTGCTGAGCAAGAAGGAAATGATCAAGCGTAACAAGATCAAGCGTGCGTTGGCGGAGCAGGAAATCTTGGCCACTAGCAATCACCCGTTCATTGTCACGCTCTATCACTCTTTCCAGTCCGAGGACTATCTCTATCTCTGCATGGAGTATTGCAGTGGCGGTGAATTTTTTAGAGGTATGTCGAGTAGAGATGACCGTCAGGGCAAGGTGCTAATTGGTCGCTCTAGCCCTGCAAACTCGGCCAGGAAAATGCATTTCGGAAGACGCCGCCCGTTTCTACGCTGCGGAAGTGACCGCTGCTCTGGAGTATCTTCACCTGATGGGATTCATCTACCGCGATTTGAAACCTGAAAGTAAGTCGCCCCTCAGGATTACTGCATGAATGTGTCTCACAATGACGTATTTTAGACATCCTCCTCCATCAGTCAGGCCACATCATGTTGTCTGACTTCGATTTGTCCAAGCAGTCCGGACCGGGCGGTGCACCTACCATGATTCCGGCCCGGAGTGGCAATTCGACAACGTCTTTACCAACCATCGACACGAAGTCATGTATTGCCGATTTTCGGACGAACTCTTTTGTGGGTACGGAAGAATATATCGCTCCAGAGGTCATCAAAGGCTGCGGACATACTAGTGCGGTCGACTGGTGGACTCTGGGCATTCTGATCTACGAGATGCTGTACGGAACGACGCCTTTCAAGGGCAAGAACAGGAATGCCACGTTTGGCAATATCCTGCGGGATGAAGTGCCTTTCCCTGAACACTCTGGGGCTCAGCAGATCTCCAAGTAAGATTGCACTGATCCTGGCTGTCATATTCTCGATGCTAACATATGCGTAGCCTTTGCAAGTCCCTGATTCGGAAGTTGCTGATCAAGGATGAGACAAAACGTCTCGGAGCTCGGGCTGGTGCCTCAGACGTCAAGACACATCCTTTCTTCCGACAGACGCAATGGGCACTCATTCGCCACATGAAGCCCCCAATGATCCCACACCAAAGCCGAGGCACAGACACCCTTAACTTCCGCAACGTCAAGGAGAGTGCCAGTGTCGACATCGGAGGCAGCCAACCGATGAAGATGAAGGGGGTCCCCATGGATTCAGGTCTGGCTACACCTAATGCCGAAGTCGCGGATCCGTTTGAAGAGTTCAACAGCGTCACTCTCCACCATGACGGGGATATGTAGAGTGATTCCACAGTGTTGCTGGGATGGATGCTCTCTGCTCCGTCTAAAGACGGCAGAGGAACGAGTTTAGGCAGACCGCGGACTGCTTGGGCTCTGTCACGACCATGACGCATTAAGACGAAGACCTATTGGAGTTCACCATTTCCGACTTTCATACAGTCATTATCCGGAGTACTGGTTCTTTTCTTTCGGGATTTAATTTATGGGGTGTTAATTGAATCATGCTGATGATCAGGTAAATAGATGACATTTGCGTATATTATATGCATGGCCATTCTCGGGATCTTTTGCTTTCTTGCTGGATGTTGCAGCGATGTGATTTCGCCTGCCTTTTTTATTGTGGTTTTATATTGTCACCATTGCAGAAGACGGCGTTTGCGATCTAGGTTGTATCGTACCAAAACACTTTTTCCTTCCTTTGAGCCGGTCGGCGGCGGGTCACATTGCTTGGGAAGACCCGGCCGACCTTTTTCAGTTCGCGGCTTTTGTTGCGGTACCCCAAGAGGCCCGGTGCCTTGAGGGAAATGATACATGCTACTAGTATATGAATGAATCTATGTATCAGTGTTGGTATTGTGATTAATGTAGAGATGGGTGGTATGTGGTGAATTCATTCTTGCTTCTGGCAGCCATATGAGCCGCGGGGCGGCAGTCACATGGTGTAGCCTGGTGTGCTACCTTTTCTAGCTATATAAATTGATAGAATGGTATGCCGCAGGATAGATATAGATCGCTGGATAGATAAGCCCAGTCAGTTAAGGTGCCTTATGCTGAATCGGCAAATAAGTGGGGGTGGAGATGGGTAGTATAGTTTGGCTAGTTAAGGTCAACTCATCTCAATTGAGTTCCCTGGACTCTTGTTGTTCCTTTCTTTGTTTATATATAGGAAATCCGGCTAGCACTGCAATATGTATTAGAGGAGCCGTGGATCTTCATCATTTAGATGCCGAAGTCAGTCAGCTAGAAGGAGGTGTTTACTTCTATGCACCCCCGCCCCAAAGCGGTGGAAGGTTAAGCTAACTTAACCTACGGTGTTGCCATGCATGCCCGGTGATACAATTCTACTACCAAACCGGTTAGTTCCCGCCGCCCTCCAGGCTCAATTCATCCCCCCCAAACAAAGCAAACCATTGTTGAACCCGAAGGACCTTCAATTCCAACCACACGACTCATAACTAAACCATTTGCTTCTCTCCGTACCCGACCAATTGATTCCACCTACAATCATAACTTGCAGCCTACAGCCCAAAACCATTTACACTCCATGAACCCCCCGCCCAGGAAACCACCTCGCAAAAATCAAAGAATGTCCCACCTCGACGACCTCACCACCCCCGACTCCACCAGCGTCAGCGTCAGCATCAAGGACGACCCCTCCCCCGCCGAAGAAGACCATACCAATCCGAAGACATCCACCACTACCAGCAGCAGCAGCAACCCCCTCCTCAACCCCTCCAACCCCCTCGTCACAGATCTAGAGCAGGAAGTCCTCGACGAGTACGCCCGGCTCCTCGGGAACGTGAACGCGGTGGGTTTTTCCTTCCTTCCTCCCCTCCCTCCTCGGCCCTACCTTGAGGCGCATAGCTCAAGCCCATGCCCATGCCTATGCCTATGCCCTCGATACACTCCCACCCCCCACTCCCCCATTCAAAAAGGAACCAAACGCTAATTGGATGAGAGGGGCAAAGCTCTCCACCAAACTCGCCGACCTCGCCGGCTCCCCCGCTTCAATGACCCTCGATGGCCTCCGCCATCTCGAGCGGAAGACCGCCACCGTGTGCACGCTGCTGAAGGCGAGTGTGTATAGTATTGTGTTGCAGCAGCAGATGATCAATGAGTCTGAGGGGCAGCAGCAGCAGCAGCAGTTTGGGCAGGGGCAGGAGGGGCAGGGGTTTGGGGATGCGATGGGGTATGATGAGGGGGAGCTGGGGGAGCAGGGGTATGGGTATTATGATGAGGGGCATGGGCATGGGCAGGGGCAGGATGTTAGTCTTTTGGGACGGTTTTGATTGTTTTGCTTTTTGGTCAAAGAGAGGGGGCAGGAGTATAGCTAGGGAGGGTTGAGTCTGTTCATGGTTTTGTGTTTGTGGGGTTTGTTGTTGGGGGGGTTGGAGTATGGGTTGGGTTGGGTGGTGCAATGGCTCGGAGTTTGTTGTTTATCGGCTTGTTATTTGTTGTTTTTGATATACCCCTGCTTTTTTTTAATGGGTTCGGTGCTGTGGATTGAGGATACTGACTCTCACTTCGGATGGAGACAAGGAACGGGTTATCTCAGTTCTATCATAACCGAACATAGGCTGGATACAAATACAGGTTGACTGAAGAGAGAGAGAGAGATACAAAGTACACCATAAGGAAAAACCATTATTTACACCACCGCCATGGCGCAACCAGAAACCGGCAAATGCGAGAACCAAATCAAAACACCCGTCCAGAGTAGTACACCTTGCGCACATCGACCATCTTCTTCCCCCGGGCACGGGCAACATCCTCCGGGTTACGCTGCGCCAAGAGCGCCTCGTAGGCGGCCTTCACGGTGTTCATCTTGTTTCGGGACCGGTTGACCCGAGCAGCGATATCGGAGATACCGGCGGCAATACACATCTCGTAGATGAGGGATTGGCAGCGAAGTCCAAAGCCTAGTCCCGTGTTAGCACATGACACAAATACAGGGGGGCGGGGGGCGGGGGGCGGGGGGCGGAAAAAACATACCCGGAGGACGAGTCATCAACTTCAGATCCATAGCACCAACCTTGGCCGTCACATCGCCGTAGATGGTGCGCTGCTCGTACCGCAGAATGGGCCGCATATTCCGGATCGCACGGTACTTCGCTTGCTCGATAGCATCGGCGGCTTCGAAGGACTTGGCCTCGCCCAGTCCCAGCAGGCCGTCGCGGTTGCCGGCGACCGCCAGGCAGTAGAACCGCTGGACTTTACCCAGACGCGTCTGGTTGGTGACCGAGTGGAAGACCAGCGACTTGGTGAAAAGGTTCTTGATGTAGTCTTGAGAAAGACCCGTAGACTGGATCAATTGCGCCAACGGCGGCGAAATGCCCTCCAACGAAATGGCGGGCCGATGGACGTTTTCATCCCGGACTAACCCCTCCTTGCCCTCGTCCTCCGGCACGCGCAGCTTGTCGCCCTCCTGAAAGAAGTCCGGCGCCAGCGAAGTGTGCGGGCTACGTTCGGCCTCCTCCTTGCCCTTGGTCAGCCGAGTGGTCTCCGCCCACCGGACGAAGTGGGCCGAGTCCATGTCGCGCGGCATCTCCTGGATGTACTTGGAGAAGTCCTGCATGAAGTCCTCCGTGTTCTTCAACTTCTGGTTGGGGTCCGCGTGGCTCTCCGAGGCCCGCACGTGCTTGTCGACTCCCGGCTCGACGTGCGAGAAGTCGTCCAGGTACTTCAGCCGCATCGGATCCGTGCGAACGGCGAACTGCTCCGCGAAGTCCTTGGGGTCGATCGTCGCCTCGCCGGCCTCGATCGCCGCCATTTGCGCCGCGCTGTACACCTCCCGCAGCTGGGCCAGCTCCTCCTCCGTGTACGGCCGCAGGCTCTCCGGCTTCATATTCCGCGTGATCTCCTGCAGCCTCTGCTTGACGACCGCCTCCTTGTTCGTCTTCGGGGTCTCGGCAGCAACGGGGACGGCAGAGTCTGTTGGCTTCTGGTCGTTAAGGCGGAAGGGAGAAGGGTGGAATTGGCGACGAGGGACGCGAGGAGCCGCCGAGGCTGCTCGCGTGAAGTTGCATAGCATGCATCGGGCGGGACGAGTGAAACTCATGGCGGACGGTGAGAAAAGAAAGAAAGCTCTCTGGCCAGCAGAGGCCAATTGAGAGCTTTAGAGAGAAGAGAGAGGGAGAGAGAGTGGGTGGGTGGGGAGAGGGGGGGAGGAGGAGTTGAGAAGGTGGTAGCTGGAGGCAAGTCCGCGGTGACTGAAGGGGAATTGAAGATTGAGAGAGTGAGACTGGAGAGAAACAGAAACTCCGGCGAAATTCTCAGCGGGCCGAATCCAACCAATCCGCGCCCGCCTTTTCCTGCTCACTCACTTTTTTTCCCTTTTCCATTTCCAATACTTACCTTTCCCCAACTTCTACAATTTCCCACTTTTCCACAACTGCCCCCCGCGAATTTCTCTAAACATCCTTTCATTGTGGGCTTGCTGATCGACGTGGGAAAACTCAGGATCTATAGATGTTTGCATTGCGGTCCTTGCGCCTGCTCTCACCCAGACTCCCGTCTCAGTTCACCCTCCAGACTCCCCGTCTGATCCACACTGGTCTTTCTGCAGATATCAATCGACGATTGGACTTCGTGGTTCAAAGAATGCAGGAACCACCCAAGAAACCCGCCAACCCGCCCAAGAAGCGCAAGCAGCAGCTCCGCGATGAGAAGCGCCAAGGCTTCGACGAGGTCCTCCAGGCCGATATCGATGCGCTCATCCGCAAACACAAACCCGCTACGGAGGTCGAGGTCGAGGTCGAGTACCTGACCCCCCCGGAGCCAACCTTGCCCGAGCCCTTCACCGAGCTCGAGGTCCAGATCGCCGAGATATCTTCGACGGGAGATGGTCTGGCATTGTCGGAGGACCAAACCCACGTCTACGTGGTGCCTTTCAGCGTCCCCGGGGATAAAGTGCTGGTCAAGGTCGTGCGCCACTTCCCCTCGCTAAAATACAGTATTACGGACTTCGTCAAGGTTGTTGAGCCTGGCTCCCAGCGCAACGATGCCGGCATCGGCTGCCAGTACTTCGGGAAGTGCTCCGGGTGCCAGCTCCAGATGATGTCCTACGAGGACCAGCTGGCGCACAAGAAGCGCATCGTCGAGAAAGCCTTCGCCAACTTCTCCGGCCTCATCCCCGAACTGATCCCCGCCATCGGCGACACCTTCCCCTCGCCGCTGCAATACGGCTACCGCACCAAACTCACCCCCCATTTCGCCGCGCCCCCGGGCAGCTTCCGCCGCCGCAACAAGGGCGCCTCGGCCCCGCGCCACACCGAGGTCCCGCCCATCGGCTTCACCTACAAGAACCGGCGCACCGACCTGGACATCGAAGACTGCCCGCTGGGCACGGACATCGTGCGCCAGGGGCTCAAGAGCGAGCGCAAGCGCGTGGCCGAGCGGATCTCCACGTACACGCAGGGCGCGACCCTCCTGCTCCGCGAGTCCACCTCGCGCACCCCGAAGAACGAGGCCGACCGCGAGAAGAGCGAGTGGCCGCGCACCGACGACCTGAACCACATCAACGACTACTCCGAGGACCTGATCCGCACCGAGACCGACGCCTACACCGAGGAGAAGCGGTGCGTGACCAACCCCAACGCCACGACGGTCGAGTACGTCGACGACTACGTCTTCACCAATAAAGCGGGCGCTTTCTTCCAGAACAACAACTCCATCCTCACCGGCTTCACCGACTACATCCGCCAACACGCCCTGGCGCCGCCAGCACCTTCCCCCTCCTCCTCCTCCCCCTCCCCCTCAACCACCGACGAACCCCAACCCCAACCCCAACAACAAATCAAATACCTCCTCGACGCCTACTCCGGCTCCGGCCTCTTCACCATCACCCTCTCCCCGCTGTTCAAATCCAGCCTGGGCGTCGACGTCGCCGGCGACTCCATCCTCTCCGCCCGCCAGAACGCCCGCGCCAACCGCCTCCCCAACACCGGCTTCGCCGCCGCCGACGCCGCCGTCCTCTTCAAGGACGTCCCCTACCCGGCCGACCAGACCCTGCTGGTCATCGACCCGCCCCGCAAGGGCTGCAGCGACGACTTCCTCCGCCAGCTGCTCGCCTACGGGCCCCGCCGCGTCGTCTACGTCTCCTGCAACGTCCACACCCAGGCCCGCGACGTCGGCGTCATGGTCCAGGGCAGCGCCGAGAAGAAGATCCGCTACGAGATCGAGAGCATCCGCGGCTTTGACTTTTTCCCCCAGACCGGCCATGTTGAGGGTGTGGCGGTCCTAAATCGTGTGCCGATTCCCGAGGGTTCGACCTAGTCTTTTTTTGGAAAAGAGGCTCCGGTGGTGGTGGTCGTGGTGGTGGCAGGCTGGGGCTAGTGGGGAGTGCGGGAGTGTTGATGAAAGAAAAAACTTCCTTTCTTGTGTTATATACATTATATTCTAGTATTGGCGTTGTTTTCGGTTGCTTTTGGGATTTGGGGGTTTTTTAAAATAGAGTATTTGAATTACACTTCACGATCTGGGGTTTTTTGTTTACGGAGAAATTATGTATCTGCTTGGGAAGTGATTGCATCTACATTTTACATCCATATTATATACATTGATTGCTGGAGTGAATGACTGGTTCGGAAGCCCTGCAGTCTAAGATCATGTGTGTCTCTTGTGTTTTGTGTGTCGAGAACGGCCTTTCTCCGGCCGGTTTACTATAGAAGCCTTTTGTTTTGTTTCACAATCATGAAGAAGAGAAAAGACTATGGACAAAGTAGAACAGAGCACGATATCTCACACGCCAATCACACAGAGAGACAGAGAAAGACACAACATCACCCTAAGCACTGCCGGGCCCACCCAGGAGAGCAAACCGACGGACGATACTGGGGCCGATCTCGTCGTACTCGGCCTTGGTGTGGCAGTAGCTGCGGAATTCGGGCGTCTGGCCCAACAAGCTACCGCCGAACCACGGGCCGTGGCGCTGTCGCTTGTGCGTGACGACCGCCACGTCCAGACCACCGCTCCGCGCGCCGCCGCTGCGGGCCTCCGAGGCGCGAATGCGGGCGTCTACCAGGTGCCGGATGTCCCGCTGTAGACGGCGGCCGAAGTCCTTGTACAGAGTGGATCCACCGGAGAGGACGATGTTCTTATAGAGGCCTCTCCGGACGTCGATGGGAGAGGACTGGATCACGCCGTCGACGACGTTGGGCAAGGGCGTCAGGAAGTCGGAGGAGTAGATTTCCGGGTTGAAGAAGATCTCAGGGGCCAAGAAGCGCTCGTAGCCGACGTCGATGCTCACACTCCGGCCGTTGGGGGCGGTCACGGTGTGTTTGAGGAAGCGGTCGGGCTCCCGGTCGTAGCGTGCGAACTCCTTCACAATGTCGGGGCACACGTAGCAATATTCCTCCTTGACCTTCTCGGCGGTCTTCAAGCTGCTATCCGGCTCACCGCGGTCACGGAGCAGACTCTGGACGAAGTAGGTGATATCGCGACCGGCGATGGGGATGCTCTTAATCGAGGAACCGATGACGTAGCCCTCTGCGACGGGGATAACATGCGTGACACCATCACCCGAGTCGATGACGGTTCCGGTCAGCGATCGATCGGTGACCTTCGACGAGGTCCAGGAGGCAGCGAGAGCCAGCACGGCTTGGACAGCGATGTAGAGACCGGCGCAGTTGAACGACTCGAACATGATCTCGGCGGTGTTCTCACGGTTTTCGGGGGGGTTCAAGGGCTGGTGTAAGTTTGGATGTTAGTGAACTGATCTCCTGCTGTCGCATTGGCACGGGGTAGTTGGTAGCGTACGGGTTCGGTAAGGAGGAAGTAGTGGTCCTCCGGCTCCACGCGCAGGTACTTGAAGATGGAATTGGACCAGAACCGCTCCATGTGGTCCCAGTTCTCAATTTGACCATGACGGATGGGATAGTTGATCGCGTAACCGGGGCCGTTGGCCGCTGCCAGAGCCTCGTCGCCAATGAAGTAGTCCAAGTCCTCCGTACCACGCTTCGTGGACAAGTGCGAGCTTGCCCCACCACCACCACCGGCCAGGAAAGATGGCTTGTTCGCGACGGGAGGTCGGCCGGGGGCAGAGCCTGCAGCACTTCCGGCGCCCGCCTTGGTAGCAATTGCGGTGGGAAAGACGAAGGACGGCGAGTCGTTACCGGCGAAACCTGGTGACTTGTCAGCCTAGAGCTCCGTGGGGTAGGCAGTAGGCGTAGCTGGAATGATAGCGGGGGTGGAGGCTTACCAAGCTTGGAGTAACCAGTTCCGCTGAGCAGTGAAAGCCCATGGTCAGCTACAATGATGTGATTGAAGAGCAAAAGGGGGGGGGTTGTTGGGCGACTCACTTGTCCATGACAACGGCCGGAGTTTGGGAAGCCATGACGGATGATGTGGAGTAGACGCACTCCCCCTTACTATCAGGTCGCGGACGAAAGGTGTTGGGTAGAAGGGAATTGACGAAATGTGTCCGTAGAAAGGTAGATAAAGAGAAGCTGACCTTCCAAAGAGATTCAGCAGAAGGGGAACAGCGGGGGAGGAGAAAGAAAGAGAAACAACAATCGGAGAATGGGGGAATTAAGATGGGGGATTGAATTGGGGGGGGGAATGAATGGAGGGGAGCAGCAGGAGCAGGAAGAGGGAACGGACCGGGAGGGCGGGCAACACCATGGCTGGCAGAACGGCACGTGTTGGGAGTAGTTAGTGAGTAGTGAGTAGTTTATCCATGCATCGATCTTTATCTTCCATCAATTCATCTCCCAGGGCGTTCTTTTCCTCTCCGCCATTAGAATTTGTGTATGTTCTCTTGAACAAGAACAAAAACCAAAAAAATAATCAATTAATTTCACTATGGAAATTTCTGACAAGACAATGGAACAGCTGTTATTGAAAGCAATTGCAAAGAAGAAGTACAGTACAGTACAGACATACAGACAGTACAGTCTTGAAGGGCAACCGCTGCCCCCCCATAAATCGTCCTTTGCTATAAGGAAGGAACGTCTTCCATCTACTTCTCCAACCACCCAACGATCATGTCTCGAACCACATCCATCATCTTCTTCAACTCTGTCCTATATGACTCCCTAAAGTCCTCTGTCTATCAGTACTGACTGTTTATTCTTTGTCCGGTGACATATGCTTTCTTTCTTCCATCATTCGTATACTGTATTCATAGAGAGAGACAGGTCGAACTACAACCACAACTCCACCACCCTCTGATCATTGCGGCTGCGCTCCCCCTCACGACTGCGGCTGTGCGTTTTTCTGCGGCTGCATTTCGATTCACTTTTGCTCGCTTTCATAATCGTGGCCAATCGCACAACACTTGCTTAGCCCGGCGCAGTGAAGTTCAAAACACGCTCAACCTGAGGGGCGCCGTGTTCCTTTACTTTCTTGCATCCTCCAATTCTGCGCTTCTCTTAAGCTGAGGACTCCAAAACTCAGTCAATTGACCGCGGTAACTTGTGCTCAGAGACTCTGATCATCCGCCTGTCCTTACGGTCAGTGTGACACGCAAAACACCTTCCTGTCTGCCAGGTCTCCACTCAGTCAAGCCCATCACGCGGCCGCGTCTCATTCCAGCATTCATTGCAAGGCACCTTGGCTTAACCATGTCCTCCAACAAGAGTGGTGGGGCTGGTGGAGGAGGCATTGCCACCATTTATGTCCATGCCGGCGCTGGCTTCCACAGTGTGCAGAACGAACATCTACATCTGCAGGCATGTGAAAAGTAAGTTGGCAACCAATCTTCGTTCCCGCACTTTACCTGTCCATTCTAACCTGGAGCAGGGCCGCGCGATCAGGAATGGCCGTTCTGCGCAATGGTGGAACGGCTGTAGAGGCGGTCGAAATGGCCATCATGTATCTGGAGGACACTGAAATCACCAATGCTGGCTATGGCAGTAACCTGACAATTGATGGAGAGGTCGAGTGCGATGCTACGATTGTCAATCATCTCGGGCGAAGCGGCGCAGTCGGAGCTGTGTCCCGTAAGTAATCTTTCTCACTGGTTTAAGCGCCAGGCTAATGCCATTCTGCAGAAGTGAAAAATCCCATCATGGTGGCACGAAGCATCTTAAATACGTCAGGAAAGCCATTAACCCTGGCTCGTGTGCCGCCTAATTTCCTGATTGGACGAGGTGCAAGGGACTTCGCCTATGATCAGGGACTGGTGGTCCTGCCTTCTGATGCTCTCGTGGCTCCGTCTGCAAAAGAAAGATGGCGTCGCTGGCAGCAGGAGCTACAAGCCGCCGAGCACAAGGAAAGGACCAAGCTGGGGAACTATATCCCGTACCAGACTTGTTATCGCCGTCCCATTCCTTTCAACCCTGCCCAATTGGCCAACGCTTCCAGTCCTCGTCTTCCCGCTTTGCCTGCGCCCAGCGCTGTGGTTCCCGGTTACTCGGAGCCTGCAGACCCGCGTTTGACCTGTACCACTGCAAGTCTATCCCCAGTGGAACCAACCCGCACACTTTCCGATGCTTCTGCACTTAGGGATGGCAGGTACATGGATGGAGGGCCTTGCACTTCCGCTGTGGATCTCAGTGGACCGTCGTCCGAAACCTCTGAGGCCACTGTTAGCCAGCCTGCGGAGGTGATGGACTATGTTAGCGATACTGTGGGGGCCATTGCTGTGGATAGCTGGGGCAATATTGCGGCCGGCTCGTCTTCTGGCGGCATCGGGATGAAGCACTCCGGTCGTATCGGACCTGCGGCACTCGTGGGAGTTGGCACAAGTATAATCCCTGCTGACCCCAATGATCCAGAGAAGACCAGCGTCGCAGCCGTGACTTCGGGAACTGGCGAACATATTGCGACTACGATGGCCGCGCATACGTGCGCTATGCGGATCTACTACAGTCAGAAGAAACACAACGACGGCACATTCGAGGATGTTACCGAGGAGGAAGCAATGAGCTCTATGATCGCATCCGACTTCATGGGTAATCAACTCCCACCTTTTCCACCTGATCTTGCTGACATGGCTGGTTCAGGCCATCCCGGTGTTCGTGGAAGCAAATGTCAAGCTGCGATCGGCATTGTTGCTGTCAAGAAGACTACGCATGGCGTCTACCTCTATTTCGGACACAACACTGACTCATTCGTAAGGCCTGGTCTGACCTCGATTGTTTTAGGCTTTCTACTAAGTGCAGCAGGTCATTGCTTCGATGAGCAGCGAGGATAAACAGCCGGTGTGTGTGATGTCCCGCAACAATGGCAATGGTAGCATTGCTCAGGGCGGCCGCGCCACTCGAAGCAAACCCATGTCGCAAGCCAAGTAGTGGCACCCGGTCAAGATCGACATTTGCTTTCACCAATTACCTAGCGTACATCTACTGTTGCGCTCAGAGTGTTGACCAGTTTACAAAGTAAGTGACTTGTTTTTTATCATTTCGTCTGCCATCAAAACTTCGTGGTGTTATGTACCGGGTGTAAAACGCTCAGTATCGCACGCTGACGCCTCCTCCCCTCGAAGGCCAGATTCTCGATCGATGCTTCGTGTCAATTCCATTGTTGGGGCGACGATCCAAGTCTATTCTCGCTCATAGCTCTTCCACCAGTGAACCAGATCCGGGAAACACGGTTTGGCCTGGCACCGAGCGCTCGTTGCTTCGTCAAGTGGAGGTCAGAATGTGTTGAGCTGAGGCGGGCAACAAGAGGGAGGAATAGAGGGTATCCGTTTCCTAGTTAGTTTTCCCAGCCTAAGAGGCCACAGATAATACAGTAATTCCCGTGGCGTGGGTTGCTCTAGATATTTCGTGCCTTGTATACCCAGAACAGTAGCGATGTCGTGACTACCAAAAAGGGCGGCCATAGCATGTCCTGGTCACCCTCACGGACCAGGTGTCGGCGTCGGTGTAGGCGTGGCCGAGGCCCCATTGCCCGGCCCACGAACCTTCTTCTTTTTCTTCTTCCGGGCGACCACCGCCGGCTTGGCCCCGTAGTCGCCCATCTCCAACACGGACCCACAGGTCAAACACTCGCCCTTCTCCAACGGCTCGCAGAAGATACTCAGACAGATCGAGCACACGAACCCGATATCCACGACGCGGCGGTGACAGAAGCACGCGGCGCGGAAATCGACATCCACGCGCGTGGGGAGGATCAGATGCCGGCGGGAGCGCTGGTCCGGCAGAAACGCCATCATCAGGTACTGGAGCAGCCCCCGGGGCTCGGCGAGGGCCATGTACACGCCCTTGGTGGCGTCGGCGGCCTGCTGCAGGAAGACGGCGTCGCCGGCCAGCTTGCACACGTCGATGGGGATCTGCAGGCGCTGGCAGGCGAAGATGGCGTTCATGATGGGGATGTACTGGTGCGCGGCGCCGGTGGCGCTGCTGACGCTGAGGATGAGGATGCGCGACTGCAAGCCGGATTCGGTGCTAGCCTTGTCACCACCAGATGCGGCGGCGGCGCCTCCAGCTGTGTTGGTGCTAGTAGTAGTGGTGTTGTTGGCGTGGGCGTTGGGATCCGTCTCCCCGCCGTGCGCCTCGGCCCAAGCGATCGTCCGGCGGTTGATGTGGCTCAGCGCCAGCGTCAAGGCCCCCGCCATCAGGGTGGAGGTCGTCGCGGAGAGATCGTCGGCCGTGGTGCCGCCGAGTAACCTGTGCAGGTTCTGGGTGACTTGTTCTTCGACGATGCGGAAGGGGCGGTATTTGTTCATTTCGTGGGGCGGCGGGGGTCGGTTGTGGGAGGGCATGGGCGTGTCGCCGTCCTTGTCGCGGGGGGGTTGGTTTGAGTCGGGTGAGGCGGCGGCGACCGGATACAGCCATGTGGCCTTTTGGGTGTGCGAGGCGACGACGGCGACTTCGTTGGCGTAGTTGCAGGCCAGGTGGGCGTTGAGGAAGACGAGGATGTTGGCGACGGCTGTTGAGAGGGGGAGGGCGGATTGGCTGCTTAGTTGGGCCCAGGCGTGCGGGTTGGTGTCGAGGATGACGGTTAGGAGGGAGGGGGGTCGGTCTGTTGTTTTTTTCTGGATGTTAGTTTGGAGGCTTGAGGGGGGTGGAAGGGGAGATTGGGATGGGATGGGATGGGATGTACCGTGGGCACTGGTTGAGTAGTGCTCTGTTGCGTCGATGGTGTTCATTTTTGGGAGTGGTGGCTGGAGGCGCGGTTTAAGGTTGGGTGGGTTGATGGATGGCTTCCTGGGAGGAAGTGAGGGGGCTATGAGGTTCAGTTAAAGGGTGAGAGAATTCATTGTGTTTTGCAGAGGGAAATAAGTTTGTAGGGGGGGGGGTTTTCTTGAGGTAGTGGCGGAGGAGTATAGAGCATCGAATTGATAATGATAAGCCGGAGAAATCGGGAGTACACCGCCTGCGCCACCGCTCGGAACTAGCAGGGCAGCTCGAGTTGCTTGCCGATTCGGGAATAGTGCATCTGGACTATACACTTGCTGACTGGTTTGTATAGCTATCAACTTCCATTCAACTGTCGCTGATATTGGACCCTTTAGATGTGTGGAAATAGTCATTGACTTGATATGAAAGAACATGCTCTGGTTACGAAAGCAGAGACTAGAATAAATGATCACCCCTCCATTCGTACCACAGTGGTCTCATCTGGAATATATAGCTTTGGCATCGTGACCTTTCTGTAGAGAAACAGCCTCGATGATGTCTCCTCTACAAAGCACCCTCCATCCTGTCAGCTTTACAGCAACTCACAGCAGCTAGCCTCCGAGTCCCCATCCCTAAACATCGACAACCAACTCGAAGAAGCCACCCTGCTCCGACTCGAGAACCACAACCTCTAAATCCGCGAAGACACCTTCCACCTCGACGAACTCGGCTCGTGGGGATTATCGGTCTTGGGAAGTTCCGTCTTGATGTCAGGGAGCATGAACGCGAGCCGAGACCGCACGTGACAGAGAATAGGGTCAATGTTTGGGAGGTTGGGCAAGGGCTTTGGCGGGCCCGGGATGGTTAGCTGTCGCGTTTCTTGCTGTTGTTTCATCATGAGGACTGCAAGGAGTTTGCTTTTTCGATGGGTGTTGTTCTTCTCTTATGGAATGGTGTTTATTCGGAAACAAGGCGTTTACAGTTGAACTGGTCACGTTGCGGCTTTTCACTGCGCATATGAGGAGCTATGGGTGTATGGGACTGGGTTATGGTTCTCGGCGTGGGAAGGGATTGCTTATCGCGAAGGCATGAGGTACACAAGCCTATCGAGTACTTCGTATCATTCTGACAATACTTGGAAATGTAGGTTGTATCTGCAGATTTACTACTCATATTACAAGTAGCAGGACGGATGGACTGCGCCAACTTCCAATGATATCATCTCTTCGGGCTGTTCCTCTCCCGAGGGATGTCACGTTCCTACCTCAGGTAGCCTAGGTCGCATCCCCCTCCTTCGTCTCATCCAAGCATGATAACCCAGATTGAGATATACCCACTGTAGTACATTCATATACTTACAACTCCACAAAATCAATAGTCAAATTCTCTCGAACGAGCGCCATGGCCCTCGCCAACAGACTAGCAATCCTCCCCGGAGGTCTAGGTAACTACACCCGCCCACTCACCCATCCTTAATCCACCACCTCCCCCCTACCACACAATCTACAGTCACCCCCCCAGACCCAATGAACTCTACTCAACAGAACCAACCCAAACAGGCGGCCTCGGCACCAGCATCGGCCAGAAACTCCGCCGACAAGGCGCGCAGCTAGCCATCCTCTACGCGCCCTTCGAAGCCGCCCGGCGCGATCAGCTCCTCGAAGCCGGGTACGGAGCAGCTGCTTCCCACCACCATAGAAACATCCACACCTACGAATGCGACATCACGTCGCCCGAGTCCGTGGAGTCGGCGTTCGCCAGTTTAGCGGAAGAGTTGGTGACCCCATTGTCTACACGGTCACCGTTGTCCTCATCGAATCCAAGACCCTTTCCGAGTATCCTGATCAATACGGCCGGGTATGTCTCGTTGAGCGACATGGAGGCGACGCCGCCCGAGGAGACGCTGAAGCATCTGACGACCAATGTGTTGGGACCGATGTTGTGCGCGCAGGCGTTCGCGCGGCTCTACTTTGCATCTGCAAGAACGGCGGGGGCCGCTGCTGAAGGGCAAGATGCTTCGCGATTGACACCGCCACCGGGAAGGATCGTGAATATCGCTTCGCAGGCGGCTCATGTGGCGTTGCCGCGCCACGGGGCTTATTGTGCCTCCAAAGCGGCGCTACTGGGCTTGACGCGGAGTATGGCGTCCGAGTGGGCGGGGCGGGGCATCACGGCCAATTCGGTATCGCCCACCGTGGCGTGGACGGAGCTGGGCAAGAAAGCTTGGGGGGAGGCTTCGGTTAAGAATGCCTTCTTGAAATCTATCCCAACGGGAAAGTTTGCTCTGCCGGAGGAGGTGGCGGATGCGGTGCTGTTTCTCTGTCAGGTAAGTAGTTCTGAAGAAACGCTCTGCAGGGTGGTCAGTATCAACTAATGGCATGATAGGACTCGAGCGGGATGATCAATGGCGCGGACATCAGGGTCGATGGGGGCTTCACTATCCGGTAGTTACCTGAGATCGAATGGGGAAGTCGAGCGGGGGATCTACAGGTGCTGATGTGGTCGCAAAAGGGCAGGGTCGTCGCATCCAAATCGGTCTATCGCTATTTCGTGCCATCGGGACCGCGGTAGGAGTATCTAACAAGCTATGCGAAGCTTACTACTACCCACTATCCGTCCATAAAGGACAAACGTAAACGATCATCGAGTTCTAGATGGGAAGGATCTCCCAGATGCAATCTATGTGTAATTAATCGGGCCAAATGTCCAGCTGGCCGCTTGTTGAATCAGCATCGAAAGCTAGCTCAGAGAATTGCCTCCGGCTTCACGTGAAGACCGTTGTCCTTCTCCTCCGTCTGGTCCAGCACGGGAATTCTGATCGAGTCCTTGAGAGCACTAGGTGTGGGCTGCGCCAAAGGACTGGGCTGCGGTGAGACTCCCGGCGTCCCGCGTTTGCTTTCATGTTCAGTAAGTCCTTTACGGATGGCGAGGACCGAGTCCACAATGACCGCATCGATACCCTCAGCAACTTGGAGCTGTAGAAAAGTGTTAGAGAGGACGGCAGGTTGGTGCGCTTTGTTGACTTACCTTGACGTTGGCCGGGTCATTGTTGATTGCTCCATACGACACACACACCAATCCAGACTCCTTTACCACTCGGACGAGTCGAGGGCACAGAACAAGAGCCTCAGCCTGTGAGACAACACCGAGCAGGTTCCATCGGGATGCAAAGCGGATTGCTTCCTGCAGACTGCTAGCACGAATGTCGCCAACAGGAGACGCTCCGGAGTCCGACAAGAAGAGCACGGGAATAGAGGGTTGTTTGAAAGCAAGCAGCAAGCAGACGTCTGGATTGAAGCTGGAGAAGATCATGTTGCGTCCCTGGCCCATGTCGTAGGCCTTAGTAAGGACAGTATCCACAAAAGAATTCAACTCCACTGCGTACGTGTCCATCTCCTCCTCCTCGCTTTCGTGGAGCATGGGATATTCTGGTGGACGTGGTCAGTGTCTCGTGTGTATGTTCTTTGACCGGAAGGATACTCACTCAGCTCGATGTTAAACCCAACGGATTGAGGGAGCTTCTTGAACAATTCTTCCAATGTGGCGAAAGGCGCTTGAATATGGTTGCCACGACTGTTACCTTTGAAGCCCTTCTTTTTGAAGTCACGGGTGTGCTTGATCTTCTCGTTCAGCTCGGATGGGTCATATTCCGAGCCACCAACAGACATCGACCGCTGGCGAGGATTGAAGTAACCCTTGTCATTGCCGAAAACGTCTGGCGTCTGTGGTGGCGAGCCAGGGCGACGGGCTGGTTTATTGTCTCCCACTTGGAGGAATTGTTCTAGCGTGAGAGTGTGGACAGGAGCATCGATTCCCGTCTCGCTGACAAGAAAATCATGGTAAATGACAGGTACATGGTCCTTTGTCAGCTGGACGTCGAATTCGACGTAGGAGGCGCCTAGATTAGCAGCAGCGATGAATGACTGCACAGTGTTCTCGCCAAGCTGTAATGAGTTGCGGCTGGCAAAGTTCTTACCAAGACCACGATGCCCAATCACCATAGTGGAGCTCATACTCTTCCAGTACGTTCGGTCCCCAGTGATTGTCATGTTGGGATGCTTGAATGGCGTAATGATCAGGAAATTGAATGTGACCGAGCCGATCACATCTAACGTGTTTGCTGCAACAATAGGGACTGTAGAGTCGCCTTTGAGGTTGATGCGGTGGGATCCAAGCGTGGGCTTGATACTCGAAAGCAAGGCAACACCCCGTCCAACAATCTTGTCCTTAGAGCCAGCGTAGGTAGGGACCAGATCAAATAGGAGCCTGACTTTGGAAGCATCTTTGGCGTGAAAAACGATGGGCTCAGTCGAAATGTTATCTTGAACAGGAAGGTCAATAATCTCAGGCTCCCCTCGAGCCCCGCTAGCCGAAACGACAATCGACAAAGCAGTGTCGAGCTGGGTGGAATGGGCGCTCTCCATGGGGATTCGGTCAAGATTGACAGCCTCGATGGAGCTTCGCATGTCCATAGTGCCCAGGCTGACCAAAACCATGGACTCATCCGTGAGATACCGATGACCAAAAGTCTTGATAGGCTCTGCATTGCGCAACGAGGTATTGCTGGAAGGTGCGTTAGACCGCCTGTCAGACAAAGACGACGGTGGAGGAGATGGTGGAGCGGACGAGACGGTTGGAACGGGAATGACGGGCTCCGCTTCGCTGATCTCGGGAGGTGGTGTGACTTTGGCAAGGCATCGAGCGATATCGAGATGGCCTCTCAAAGCCGCATGCTCCTTGGCAGTCCAGCCGGAAGAGTCAAGCCTTTCGAGTTCGGCGCCTGCTTCGATCAGCAATTCCACAACTCTCAAAGCTCCATCAACGCAAGCGATGAACAGTGGAGTCCACCCATACGTCTTCTCAGCGAGTTCCGTGTCGGCCTTCTGTTCTGCATTACCCTGCAGCAGAATTTCCGCGCATTCATAGTGACCAAAGCGGGCAGCGACATGCAGTGCGGTTTCGCCGTGGTCGTCCTGATAATTGATGTCCACTCCGGCCTCAACCAGAAGGCGTACAATGTCCACAAAGTTTGCTTTGGTCGCCAAAGCCAGCACAGCACTCGAGCGCGAGACTTGTTTGCGGATTTTGGCTTTGTCTTTATTGGCCCCATGCCAGTTTTCGGACTCAAGGAGATATTTCGTAGTCAAGGGATGGCCGCCCACAACACTCAGATGCAACGGAGCCCAGCCATCATTGTCCTGCCAACGTGGGCCATCGATTCCCTCGGTGACGTCGAACATATCCCACGCCTGCAGGTGCTCAATAATGACTTCGCACACAACCTTGAATCCATATTGTGCTGCGTAATGCAGCGGGGTACGCCCGGAGATATCCTTCGCAAGCAGGGCTTTGCGCTGGGTAGGGTGAAGCTGATCTAGTATATGCAGCAGCAGCGACACCGATGGATCAGATCTCTCCAGATGCTGAGGGAACTCGTCCTCTTTCACAACCGAACGAGGCGCTTGGAGAGTAGGCATAGCAGCAGGAGTGATGTAATTCGATGTTTCCAGAGGGAAGTCAAGGACCATAGAAGCAGACTGCTCCGAATCGTTGGTGGGTTGCGCTCGACCGATCGAGATCACCAATCGATGGATACAGTTACGTTTGTTGATATCGTCCTCTTCGTCCAGCGTGTCCATGCGGTTCAGCAACACTGTAATGCAAGCGTTCGCGCGATAGTAGATGGATCGCTGAAGGAGACTTTGAAGGACTTTGGGCCAGATGTGTTCTCCCGAGTCATCCGCAGCCACCTTCAAGGTCTCGAGTAACTCCAGTAGAACGTGAGTATCATTTTTGCGCAACGCTTCGTCAACAGCCTGAAGCATACTGGATGGCAGGTTCAAATGGGGGCGTGATCGGCCTGCCTTGAATGACAGGGACGAGTGTGTAGAGCTGGCATCATCGTTGATCTTCTGTTCCCCAAGAATCGACAAGCGGTCGTTGATGGTTTTCAGAGCATTGGTTATATCCGGATTCGACGCGAAGAGCAGTGGGTCGACTTTCGTTTCTAGGTACTTCTGCTGTGTCTGAACGCCGACTTTCTTGTCCAGCTTCTTGGTAATCTTGATGAAGCCCCGCCGATTGACTTCTCCGTACCACTGGAGTTTGCGCCATTGACCACGTAGCTCGAGCAGAGCCGCCAAAAGATCCTCAACTTCCTCGGAATCCAGGCGCTGGCGGCCATCCAGTGACGGACCGTATCGCTCTTCCAAAATCTTCATGCGGCGCGCAAAGTCGGTGTATTTCTTGTTATAGAAGTAGTTGACATCCTCGAGGTTTCGATCGAGCGCATAAAAAAATCCTAAAGTTCGAGTCAAAACAAGCGCTCAACGGCCTAAATGAGTACAGATAGGATCGAAGCTTACCTGTAAGATCGGCCTCATGGCCAGCCTTTACGTTCTCCGCCGAGGCTTTAATGAGCCGTTTCAAGTCCTTGTAATGAATGTAGTTCGCGCTCCATTCCGGAACAACATTGCGGGGCAAATTGCGTCCAAATTTCATTTTCGAGAGAATTTGAGTCGAGGCCAATCGAAGATGTTCGAGATGAGGACAGAAGGTGAAATACAAGCTCTTTTAGAACTCGTCTAGGGGTTTGTTCGGCCAAGGAAGAGCACAGCTGACGAAATGATGATCAAATGGAGAACAAGTGGATCTGGGGCAGACAAAAGAAAAATGACAAGTCAAACTTCGAGCACAGAGCCATGTGTTAGTTTATCGCGGAGTCATGGTCAAGCCAGATGGGGTAGTGAGAAGAACCTGGATGGTAGGATAGTGAGAGAGAGAGAGAGATGGATGCGTTTGATAATTGAAGAAAAGAAGGCGAGAGCCACGGGTGATATACAGTTTGGAATCCTTGGGACCAGGCGACAAAGGAAAGGGACCGAGCTATCAGCACGTGCGAGAGTCGGCCAAGACATATGATCGAAGGGAACCGACAAAAATATCAGTTGCTAACCCGAGTGGGGATGAAAGGAATCCACCCCGACGTAAGATGAAGAGGAATTCCGGGGCGGAATGACCATTGAACGCGGGCGGCTGGATCTGCTGCACGCCGGACGCTCCCTGATTTGCCCGCAATCTCCTCCGCAGAAAACTGGTTCGGCCCAGTGTCTATGAGTAAGATGTCTGTGAGGAATCTGATTCTTAGCAGATGGTTCCGCTCTTGGATCTGTGTGGAAAACAGGTCAAATGGCGGTAACCTTATGTTGATCAGGCCGATTCACTGACTCAATTGAGACTTGTGAGTGAGTATTTGATTAATCGATTAATCGATTAAGGGGGCCATTCTCCGGTTCTTAATCTAAGTCTCACACCAGCTGCTAGTCTGCCAATAGCGCTGACTTGCTCCCCCACCAATTCGCAAATTAAGCCTTCTAGACTGTTTGACTGTCACTGAACCGGCCATAGTGCTTAGCCCGTTGGTGGGCGACTGAGTCCGGTGACCCGCTGCTATCTAGGCCGCGGAGGCTGGCGGATTCGAGAAGCAGAAGTTCTTTCTGGCGGGATATTCCCTCGCAGCGATGATCACCGTTCCCCTCACTGTCACCTCATTCTGATTTGTGGCCAGATGCGTCGGAGGGAGGGGGGAGGGCGAGTCGTGGCCGAACATTGTCCATTCGAACCTCGAAGGGTTGATTAACTATTTTAGCGTTGAGCCTGTGATTGCATGGTTCCAATAAAGAAGGGTTGCAATCTCCCTGATATTATGACCTGAGTAACTTCGACATACTAAGTAAGAAGGAGTTGCATTCCGGGAGTTATTGTTAAGATGGAAAACTCCCGTCAAGTCAGATGACCTCCCTCCAAGCTGCAGGATTACTGTACTCGACTAACGTGACCTGCTCCTGCACACACTAGTGATACACTATGCTGCAAAGTAGACATTCCTCACTTCAAACTTGACTACACTTCTTGGTATTCGCTGCACCTTTGTTTCTCCTTGGAAGTCTGACAATGGCCTTGCTACCGAAGTACACTGCACTATCTTAGAAAGGAGCTGATACATCCTGGTCGCCTGACCTCAAGGTCAATAATGTATAGTGCTCTATTCGATCACGCGGCTTCCTTCTACAATCCGGACTATTGAAGCAAGAACATGGAGGCTTTATATGATTGTCTCGATTCCTAATCGCTTTTGTGAACGACTATGATAAGAACATCAAGTCGCTGCTCTCTTCGAGGTCTTCGGAGGAGAGGAGGCTGATCGCTCTGGCTACTTTGTAACACCTCATTTTGCCATAAATCTCGCCGTGTGGCTGTATACTAGAGCTAGCTTTGACTCAGGAAGACTATAGTAACTGGAATTCCATACTTCAATATCGAACTCGAATGCCCATGGTCTGCTGCACTTTTTTGTCCAAGTGATAGCGAGTCTGCATTCTGGTTGAGTGCAACAACCAGTACTGCTGGGCATCTTGGACGTAGACGCCCGCTTTTTATGGGCCTTAGTACAGCGGGAGGTCTACAAAATGCAACCCCCGGATTCGATAAAGGAACGTCAGAGCCATGCATTACCTTGCCGAAAACTCTCCGATACGAATCTGTATAGCCAAGGACACTCAACAGCGTGTCCACTGGCAGACTTCAGGCGTGGTGAGTCCTAATCAGCGAATAGGACGAACTTTTGAAGGATAGGAGGTGCAGCGTCTTGATCAGGCACTGTATGACTATGCACAATCAACATCAAGTACTCCATCAGTAGTTGAATACCGCCTAGCGTGTAGGCTATCATCTCGCGTCCCACCCGAACGATGCTCGCTGCCTCCATTCCTCACACCCCACGGCTAATAGTCGCTCTACATATCTCCATCCAATGGTGCCGTGGTGGCAACCAAGGACTGGCTCTGGCTACCGCGTTCAGAGATGATCACTAGCAATACGAGGTTCCTCCACTGTTTCGTGGGAACGAGGCCACAAATCAACAAAATAGCCCCGACCATCAGCCTTCTTCCGTTTGACGAAGTCTTGATAACGACATTTCGCCCTTCGCAGGTGGCTTGGATTTTGCGATTCAGGTGCATGGTCACTGTCACTACGGCAGAAAGTCCCTCCAATCAGTGACTTCGGCCATTCAGCTGAATATCATTCGAGGATAATTGCTTCAAAGAGAGGGGTAACTGGGCGACAGTTGGGCCCTTATGAGTTGAATGAGTCCATTGCGGTATTTACCCGACGGCCATGGGTTGAAGCTTGTGAACAGCGTGGGTATGCGGTTTGAAACGTGCGGGCTGGGCCCATCTATGCATGCCCTGGCATACACAGATGTAACCTTTCAATGACTAGCCTAAACACAGGTCGAGGTTATATGCACCTCTAGAGTCTCGTATTCACTAAGGATCTCACCAGAGGAAATGATCATTTTATCAATGCAAGAAGTACACGACTTCTTGCTAGGGAATGGCGCAACTGTATCGTGGATATAGTCATCTTGGATAACGATACCTCAGCTGAAAATCCCGCGGAGATGAGTATATCACAGATGGAGATGACTGGAGGTCCAGGGGAGATTGCACGATGTCACCCTGCCAATACCTGCAGCCATTGTAGCCCGGGTCGCGAGGCTGGGGCACCCAGCGACCGGATTTTAGACCCATTCATGATGTCTGGCCGGAACTTCAAGTATAGTAGGCCCCGAGAATGTGATTCAAAGCAGCGAGAAGACACAGTATGTCTGAGATTGCATAGCAGTAGTCTTATCGTCCTCAAATTGTGCACTTGATTCCTCTGGCCGGAGACGAAGTAGAAGCATGAAGCTTCGCGATGTTCGGATGACGAGGCTTTGCGGATGTTGAGGATGCAACCCAAGAGCAGAGACGAGTCGAGCCATGCGAATAGGCAGATCCATCCTCTGTTGCGAGCAATTGCACCCTCGGGTATGTTCCGTGGTATAGATCAGCTCTGGAGGGTGGAGCAAGCCCTCTATCATGTCGTCTGCAAAGCGCCCCTTTGCGTCTTATGTGCATACACGAGAAAATGGGCTCAAGAGAGTGTGGGTAGCGGTACTGATTCCACCCTGTGTTTGTATAGCTTCAATCAAGTGGATTCGTGATTATGATGCCTGACAAATAATGTCTGATTGTGGAGCTGTGGATCGTGGTACACATCGCAGTATGTCACTGTCGTTCTTGCCGCGTCGATGAGGCTCCATGGCGCGCCAGAGTCACTTGGTGGCTGTGGCAAATCAAGCTAAAGATTCAGCCTGATTCTCCTTAATTGATGAGGTAGTGCTTGTGGTGACATGTTGGAGCTATGAAGCCTTGCACGAGTCAGTATTGGTGAGCATCGCCCGTTGCTGATGTAACTCACTTTCCGTGCTTACATTTGCCAAGTTTATCTCTATGCAGGGAAGGAATGAGCTTAGGCGATAAAAAGTTGTTGATTCTTCAGCAATGTCAGTATGGCGGAATCATTAGACCTGTCTCTCCATGCCTTTTGGATCAAGTCAAGGGGATGAGGGTTCCGTGTAGGTTCCAAAGGTTAATCAGCCTTTCGGGTAGTTCTAGGTATAACAGCGACAAATCCCTTCTTCCAATGGCTCTCTAAGGGCCCCACAACTCGTAGCATGCGGGGTAGAGAGCCTCCTTAAGTTCCAAGTTGACCGCCTTCATAGCCTCATCTACTCACTCAACCCAGTAACTCTGCGGGCATCACGTTCTGCTTCCCAGGAGTCTACCTAGTACACCAACATCAGCCACTTCGACGTCCGGTGCAGTAGCGTATGGAGATATCTCCAAATGAGGAAGATGGTAAATTCTGTTCTATGTCATTTTGTACACAGTGATAACATTGAAATAGGTTAAATGCATCTTTACTGCAACCGTCTGCAGTCAGCCTCGTCCACAATGGCGGCTACTCGGAAATGACGCCGTCCTGAATACGAGACTCATGGCAAAGTTTTGTTGATGAACCCATTATTGTTGCGAGTCAACACTACCACATTCACCCGGGGCCTGCTCAGGTCAGGTTAGTGTGAACCCACCGCGCAACTGGTCTGGTCTATAACTCTCACCTGCTAGGCAGACTTGCCCTCTCTTACTATATAAAGAGGCTTGTTTCCTCTCATAAGAAACATCAATCTACAGAGCTCATCTAGCATTGGACATCCATCTCTTTCTCAACTTCGCTTTTCACACTTTCCTGCTATACTTCTTCTTTTCTGTTTACATCACACACAACAAGATGAAGCAATTCATGACCCTGAGCTTGGCCGCTTGCCTGGTGACTGGTGTTCTGACCCTCCCAACACCCGATGTTGCTTCGGTCTCTACAACCCACGGCGCCAGCGACTAGAAGCGCGGTGACAACACCGTCAATGGAGCGAGTGACTGGAAGCGCGGTGACAACACCGTTGAAGGCGCCAGCGATTGGAAGCGTGACAACACTGTCGACGGAGCCAGCGACTGGAAGCGCGGTGACAACACCGTCAATGGAGCGAGTGACTGGAAGCGCGGTGACAACACCGTTGAAGGTGCCAGTGACTGGAAGCGCAGTGACAACACCGTTGATGGAGCCAGCGACTGGAAGCGTGACAACACTGTCGACGGAGCCAGCGACTGGAAGCGTGACAACACCGTTGAAGGCGCTAGCGATTGGAAGCGTGACAACACCGTTGATGGAGCCAGCGATTGGAAGCGTGACAACACCGTCGAAGGCGCCAGCGACTGGTAGTCCCGAGCGCCGCAACGCAACTACACCTTGAACGCTGCCCGTCCACAATCCACAACCTCGAACCATATCACCAGAAAATTTCCATGGATCATTCCTTATACATCCTGTCATCTTAGTGCATCCCCGACAATCAAGTCCATCACTCTCGCTCAAAGACATCCCATGCAACCGCAATGTTCAAGACAAACTTCCCCAGAATATGGCAAGCACACCTGACATACATGTCAAATTGCCCTATCCATCAGCGAGAAGCCGAAGGAAGATTCCAAGGCCGAATTTGAGTCTAGTCAGCAACAAGGTAGTCTAGTCAGAAAATGCACAATTGACTCCCAACGATCCTTCAAACCCAGAATTTGGCTAAAGCTACAATGAACATCGATAACTAAAGCAAAGCACCTCATTAGATCCCATCATGAAGATCCATCTACACCTGCCCCCTAAATAAAATCTCAGTATTCACCAGTAACCATTCACCACAAACCCTTGAACCCTCCCTCTACCGCATACACCCACCTCTCCCCAAAAGTAAACAACCCCTAAAACCCAACCACTCAGATAACCTACAAATAATAATTCTAACACCTCCAAACCAGGGGGAATAAATCAAAAAGATACGCAAAACCTGCAGAATTACACAAACTGCGTCATAAGTATCCCCAAGGCAGCCCAGCCCAGCCGGCCAGCCAGCGGGCCGGCCGGCCGGGGGCCCGGCAGGGTGTGTCGAACTGACCGGTAAGTTAAGTGTGTTTACCTACCTAGTATGTTTGCATGCGCGATTTTTCGACCACCACCACCACCACCAAGAGCACGCTTTTATTTCCCTCAAAACCTCGCCCTCGCGCCCTCGCGCCCTCTCCCCCTTTCTTGATTCTGGTTTTTCCTTGTTTTTTCTTCCTCTTTTATTTACCTTTGATTCTCTGAATGACTCTACTTCCTGTCAAAAATGAGGGCTCTCCTCCGGGTCGACTATATCGCAGACTGATTCCTGGATAAGTCACCCCTACCTTACCGATATATCAATCGACAGGGGCATTGGGGCAGTCGAGGAGAAAGCTCAACTGGAAGTCAAGCAATAGCCTACTCAATTCTCACCGAGAGAGGTGCATACACCCTCAGCAATTAACTGCCTTGATCGTCATTGAAAAAGGCTTGACTCCTAAAATCACCAGATTTTCCTATACAGATTCCGCTTCGCGGGTGGTTTTCCCAATCTCCTCTCCCTTCTGTCTCTCTCCACTTTTACCCCCACTCAAATCTCGTCACCCCGCATTTTACTTGGGTTACTCCGCATCAACTGTTCAACTCCCTTGCCAATCACCGGAAGGTCATGATTGCACTAATTGGATGGAAGCATTTCTCAACGAGAGAATCATTCAATAAGTAGCTATCAAGGTCGTCTTGATTCGACACAAAAGAGCACATCATTCTGGTCTATGGCGGACTCAAAAAGGGACAAATGCACTCCGGAATCCCCTGACGCATTGAGAAAATCCAGCCACCGTTCCCCACGCTCATAAGACCAGCAACATTCGTTAAACTTGAGCAACACATCATAACACCAAATGTCAGACAGGCTGATGAACGCCGTTAAAAACCACAAACAACCGGACCGAACACCGAACCCTTGACGCGAGCTGTAATACCGCAAACTCACAACGCTTTATCGAGCAAAATAGGTATGAAACACCGAGAATAACTATGGAAACGTGAAAGCTCGTTATCTTCGAAGACAAGATGCCTATGACACCAAAGGCTTGAGGGCCTCGACACCTACTTGGAGGATAGCGGGATTCTTGGTCTTCTTCAGCAGATTTGTCAAGATGTCGATGCCCCCATTCTGCTTGATGGCATCTTTGGCCCGACGAGCAACATCACCGGTGGCAAGACAGGTCATATTCCTGATACAGGCAACACCGCGATGTACAAGCCCGTCGTTTTCTTCCTGGCACAGACCAAGCAGCAACTGAACACCACGAGGCCGTTCGAGAACTCCTGCCATCGCTGCATCAAACTCAGTGAGCATGGCGAGAGCTCCACCCGCAGCACTTTGTGTGGCGAGGTCGTCAGTATCGGTAAGGGCCAAGAGGATATGCAGACGCTGGGCAGCACGTTTCGAACCATCGGCAAACTTGACTACGCCTGATTCGCAAGTCATCAAGTTACAGACAAGCTCACATGCAGCACGCTGTACCAAGGGACTATTGGAAAGAAGGAGTTCCTCGATAACAGGCCAGGCTTGGCGAACAATGGCTTCAGGAGCGGACTCATCAGGGTGTGAGGCCAAATTTGTCAGAGCCAACAAGCTCTCAAAGACAGGAAGCAAGTCCCGCGGCTGCTCTGTGGAAAGGCTGGTTGTCTCTGGAACGGAAAGCAGTGCAGTCAAAGGTCGAATCGCAGATGTGATCTGGGGGAAGCCAGAGCTCGGGAAAACAAGCGCAGGATTGACAGAGATCAAGATTCGCGCCAGCGCATGTGAAGCATTGCTGACTATCTCAGTTGGCGACGAGCCCTGCTTCACGGTCGACATACCAATCAATAGCTTGACGGCTCCCTGCTGTGCTAGAGCACCGCGAGACTTGCGATCACGCGAGAGAGAGAGAAGAATCTTGCTCATGAGAACTTGTACAGAAGGCAGGCTGGTCTTGACACAGTCGACCAGAAGGGGAACAATTCCTGCTTCGACAAGTGCGGTGCAACGAGCAATGACGTGTTGCTCTTCGTCCAAGGGATCGGGGCCGTTGCGGGCCTTGGGCGATGCTTCAGCGTATGACTTGAGCTGTGAGACTTTCTTTTGTTCCTCCGTCAGGTTGGGAAGAAACTGAGTGAGGTTCATGATGATCATGAAGCCACCATAGAGGACTGACGGAACAGTAGAATTTTCGTGTAACACTCTAATGAGGTTCTGCACAAAGACTGGATCCTTGGCAAGCTGTTCCTTCACGGCGGGTTTGACAGAGGCATAGGCCAGACCCTCAATCACATTAGCCATGCTCTCACCCTTTCGCTTCGACATCGAGTCTTTGAACCGATCAACCAGCTCGATAACCCGGGTGTCCTCGTCCTGGAGTTTACCAATGGTTTCGGAGGGCGCGACCTGCGCGGCAGTCCGAACCTTGGCCAGGATAACCGCTGCCAACTCAGAGCTTTGGTCACTGCCATTGGTAAGAAGATGAGAGAGCCAGGTAGACAGATGTTTGAAGATCGCCTCACGACAGTCTTTGTTGACGCAGGCTGCATTTAGAAGTTCCAAGAACGATGTTTCGACTTTCCGGCTCTTCGCATCTCTGGAAGTCAGAGGAGCCAATGCAGCCAGAAAACTCTCCGAAAGAAAAAGAGCTGCGGCAGCCTCCGGAATCACAGGAAAGACGGCAGCAGTTGCAGAGAAGGCCTCAATCAGCCCATCACTGCGGCCCTTGATCACCTTGGAAGAGACCAGGTTGGAGAATCGATTCTGGCCAACTTCTTTCGAGACCTCGAGGTACTTGACTGTTGCCAAAGTAGCCTGGCTTCTCCATTCAAGGGGTAGGCGAGAATCCAGGGACGACAAAATCACATCCAGACTCTCATCATCCACCAGATCCTGCAACCTGGCCGCGTCAACGGCGAGCAGCCGCGCAATACCTTTGAGCGAGCGGCCGTCCTCATCATGACCAGACTCCATCAGCTTGGCAATGAATAGCTGGAAGAGCTCACGTTCACAATGCAGACGAGCATCCTGCGATAGCCAAACGGAGGGGTCTAGAACAACGGTGTCGAGGCAAACAGCAGCTGCGTCGCCCCTTTCGTAGATCTCGTCAAAGAAGGTGGTGACGGAGATTTGAAGCTGGTTGGAGAAGTGCTGACGCACGCTTGTACTCTGGCGAACCAGACCGGAGATAATGTCGTCCTGCAGCGAGGACAAGGCATGTGGGCGTTGCGCCAAGATAAATTTGACACAATCCAGTGCGACCTCCTCGGGCGGTTTGAGGCCGTCGGTGCGCAGATAGAGGGCGGCATCTTTACCCGCGGGTTCGTCCTTCCCTGAAGTATACCGGCGGCAGAGATCTAGGAGGTGATGGCCATTTTCCTCCTCCTCTTGGATCTTCAGGAAAGCTTCCTTGACAGCTGGATGTTCGGGCGCTAAGGTGAGGGCTTCTCGAAGGTTCCGCGAAGCGGCCTGCGATAGATGACATTAGCCACCTGAAGCGGTCGCAAACTAACGCGACGACACGGTAGACTCTCAGGTAGACGAAGTACGAAAGAGAATCGTGTAAGTCAGACATACCTCACGGTGACCAGCATCTATCAATTCAACAGCCTCTCGAGTCAAATGTACGGCACGTTCTTCGCTCGTTGAGTGAACCATGTCAGGCCTGGAAAGTGGATAAGGCGGGAGCGGAAGGATTAATTCGCAAGTGAGGAGAACCCGGTCGGTAGAAGGATGAAAGAATAAAACGGGACAAAGCCACGGTCGGGCGGGAGAGGAGGAGGAGGAGGAGGAGGAGGTGGGAGGAGAATAAGAAGGAGAGAAGAAGAAGAGGAGGAGAGCGCGAGTCAAGCCAGGGGAAGTACAGTACAGGAGTTGTGGTAAAAAGTGGAGGGGTGGAGATTGTTTTGCAGTACTAGTAGCAAGAAAGTAGTGAGGGTTAACCAAAGAGCAGCTGTGTCAACCCGCAGTAGTGGTGGTGATGATGGTAGAGCGACGCGACAGCCGGACAATCATCGGCGGAGGAGAAACCTTGGAAGATAAGGGAACTGACTGGGTTCTGTTCTATTGATGTGATGTCAATAAGAACAAGAGAACAAGAGAATATGAAGAAGATGGTGTGGTGGTGTGGTGGTAGAGGTGGTCTTCGTGGTAGTTGTACTGTAAAAGAAAACCGAGCTGGGCTTATCTTTTTACTTTTTTTTTTGTTTGACTTTTTTTTTGCCTCCAAGGCGTGGAGGAAAAGGATGGAAAGAGTGGATTCCATTGAATGGAGACTGGAGAGGATAAGAAAAGGTGGTCCGTGTGACTGGCTTGCCTTTTCTGGCACTCACTCACTCTTTCCAGTTCTCCAAGTTCCATCCAATTTCTCTCTCCATCCAAGCTCAGTGCTCAGTGCTCAGTGCTCACACTTGCTCACACTTGCTCTCAGCCTCTCTCTTTCTCTCTCGTTCCCTGCCTGCTTCGGACCTCCGACGCTCGTTTCCTGCAACCATGAGACACACATCTTCATTTCCACCGCCCGCCCCCCCCAACTGCATTCTCATTCCAGTCCTCTTTCTTCGGTGATCATTTTCCAGACTTCTATGCATTATTCATAGCTGCATTATCATGGAATACCCTTACTCCGTACTTGGCCTTAGCATAACCAGGTATTCCTCCAGTACTTCCGCCAATCCGCCTATCCGTCCCGACAGTCGGAGCTCCCCCTCGTTTCGGCAGCCGCTCTTCGGAACTTGGAAGGCGGCTTAACTCCGACCACACTTGCCTATCGATACGCTATCGTTATCATCAATCATCGTTATTAGAATACAACAATGCCGACTGCCAATTGCGAGATTCCGGCCCCTAAAGTGTCTCTCCCCCGCCCGTCAGACTGTCACAGAAACTGGACATCGACTCAGCGTGCAGCAAGAAATCCTCACTGACTGGCTACTCTCCCGGAGCAATTTGGTTGCCGCGGGGAATCTGTTCCGTACCCCCTCTTCTGTCGTGGACGATAAGATGAGCCGGGAGGAGGGGACATGGGACAGATCGCGACAGCGTCTAGGAATAAGCAAACCAACTCGTCGGCCTGGAACCGATTGCCAACTCCAGTCAAACTCACAGCCGTGGTCCAGACCCCCTTCATCCCAGCATGAAACCAGGTAGAAAACCACCGTAGCCAACTGGACTAAGTATGCAACTCGGTTCCCCTCCAGGGCCTGCAGTAACTGCAGTGCAGCAAAGATGACGACGATAAGGCAATGCAGCAGCAGCAACTAACTATTGCCAAAGAGGGAGCACCAAGGAGTGCCAACCTTGAGTATGTGATGCATATCCAACAATTAGCTGCACCATCAATTCGATATCTATCTAATCGGAACCTCGCGCTCCGTCAAGACATGAAACCAACCACGGCAGTCCACGGCAACACGTTTCTCACTCTGACTCTCGTTGTGGTAAACGTGAATCCAATAACTCCTGGAGCTAACTCGTCATAATCAAGGAGGTGCTTTTTAGGCTGTTCCCAGCTTTTGATCCCCTTCTCTACCTTCCCATCTTTCGCCAATAGTCCTTCATACCGCGACACTAGTTCCTGTCTTGGCTACAGACTACAGTTCCTCCGATCTGCAGCTTTACAGTTTGTTCCACGGAGGTGCGCCCAGTGTGACGACCCGCCGACCGAATTCGGTGTTTGCTTTGCTAGGCTGCGTTGCTTATGCTGACCTTACGCCTACGGGTGGGTACAGTCCCAGTACCCCGTACGTTGTTTTGTATCAAACTACGAAGTACTCCGTACTCAGTAGATGATTATCACAGCATAACATAGCCCCCTCTCAATCCCCGGGAAGGGGGATGGGGAAAGGGGGACATCGCTAAACACGGCGAGGCCACCACCATCGCCGAGGACCCTCCCCTTCCGGCCGCGGGCGCGGACGCTTGGACGCCGAGAGACCAACCAACCCAGCCAAACAAACCACCGTGAATCAACCCAAGGATAATCTGTCGGGCCAAGAGCCCTGAGCCATTACTGAGTCCTTTAACCCCCCTTCCAAATTCGGGCCGCCTCGATCCAAATCACAGGAAGCAGCTGGGCACGTCCACCCTTCCCCCATCGATCATCCATTGCCAATCGCTCTCGCAGGCGGCGAGACGATCGCTTCTGTGTGGTCCGTGCCAATAACATTTAACTTCCCATTGGAAACCATCGCCTATATCCCCAATCCAGCGAGCTGTCCGTCGGGAGGGAAATTCCCATTGACAATTGTCCGTCCGTCTGGAACCCGTCCAGTCGGTCGTCATCGTTTATAGAGCGGACATTAATCCGCGGTCATATTTTTTTTTTGTTTTCTGGGTCACTGTACTTTCTTGGCTGGTCTCAACACTCGTAAGCGGAGCACAAGTCCGAGAATGGATAATCTCAACATCTCAAACCAACTGTGTGAATGTATATGTGGTTCAACCAGCGAAGAGTGAGTGAGAGGCAACCAACTCCCCTCCCCTCAACTCGATTCATCTCAATGTTCTAAGTTCTAGTAGGTGGCATGTGTACTAGGCAACTTATACTATACTATGCCTCCCGCTATTTTCTCTGTCTCTCCCCACTCCAGAAATTTGACTACGTATGTTCATTTCATCACACATCACACATCACACGCAGCACGCCTCACACAATGACCAACACCAACCCGTGATGATTCATCCACTGCAGTTATCCTCCAACCCTCCCCTTCCACTAATACTACGTCATGATAGCCCATGATCTCCCCCGAGGATCAACCACTACACTAAAGAAAGAGGTAGATGGTCATGTCAAAATCACATGAGACACCCTTCCTTGATACTGGAGTGTAGATCGCTGTTACCAACACGCACGCGCCGGACGCCACGTGATCTGGCCGCCGCCGCCTTGGAGCGCTCCCGATCGGGGCTGTTCACGGCAGCGGAGGCGCCCGCCGTCCGAGCACCGCTCATGACCGGAGCTGCCATCAGCTCCACGGCCGTGGAAGGCTCCGGGTTGCCTCCTCCTGATGCTGCTGCGCCTTCCAGCGCGAACACCTCCACCATCCACTCATACCAGACCTTGCGGTTATCTGTTTGTCGGTACATGGTGACGACCACTTCGCCGTTATCGGGGACGTTGAGAGGGGTCTGTCATTTTGTTTTGCGGATGTTAATTTCAAACACAACAATTCCCAAGGATGTCTCGTAGATGTGAGGTTATACGCAGGGTGATTTCGAGGCAAAAACTGACCTTGAGAGGGAAGTAGATGGGAAACCAGCTAATCATATCCTGACTCTTGGCGTCCATGGTCACGGGATTCGTCGACAGTTCGATGTCGCGGTAGAGCACGGTCTCGAAGTAGCCTGCCAGGCCGTGGCAGACGCCGCGGTTCTGGACGGGGAACGTCAGGCGGGTGCGGCGCACGTTGTGGGCGTTGGAGATCGTCGAGGAGGACGGGGACTGCGGCGGGATGTTGAGGTTCGGATGTTCGAAGGACCAGGTCGTCTGGACGAAGGGGATGGGCGACTCGCTGGATCCCCCGCCGCCGGGCAGCGTGGATATCGAGTTGCGCACGCTGTGGTGGTGGTGGCTCCCGGTGCCGGAGTTCATCAGCGCGGTGGCCGAGGGCTGGTTCGTGGACAGGAAGTCGATGGCGTGCAGCATTACCACGTACGGCGTCTCGGGGGCGGCGGGATTGGAGATGGACTGGTTCATCACGTCGGCGTGCAGCTTGGGCGCCGCGATCGGGGTGAGATGGGCGGTGTATGAGGCCGGGATGGAGATGCCGTGGACTGGGGTGAGGAGGTGGGTGACGCCGTCGAGGCATTCGGGAGAAAGCTCGTTGTCGCCGAAGGAGCCTAGCAGCTCGGAGACGAGGATGTCAATCGTGGTAGGGACGAGGTCGGGTCCCGCGGTGCCGGAGGTGGGTGATTGCGTGGAGTTCTGAATTTAAGTATAAGCGTTATGGCGGGAGCTCTTGTCATTTGCATATGGAGGGGAAAAGTCTGGCTGTTCTTACCAATGCTGACTGCGATGCTGGAGCGGCTCCCTTCGCGATTTGAGGGCCCTTCCAGCTTCGCATGTCGGAGTGGACCAACGTGACTTTCCCACCCCAGTGATTCTTGTTGTGACGCTGGAGAAGAACAAATGCATTGGGATTCTTCTCCACCGCCCAAAGGTCAATTTCCACGCCTGTTTCGGCGCTGGCTCGAATGGCACGGCCGACGAGCGGTCCTCGACCGGCTCCAACAACAGCGACCGATACTTTGCCATCTGGCCCGGATTTCGGCTTCTTCGACCAGTCCGTCAGGGCCTTCGCGATGGCTCTTTCATACCAGTCGTACTTGATGGGATCTTTCTCGAAGACCTCGTAGGTGATACTCTCCAGATTGACGGTCAATGGCTGCAGGGGGGCTTGGAGATAATCCTGATAGCCTGTCCCGAACCGTTCCATAGCGCTGCGGGGAGGTTGGCGGGACTGGAGGTTTCTGACATAAGATAGATGAGGGGTGGGATCGTGGTGCTTCTTGTTCGAGACTGCAGCCTGCGCGAGGCTAGGATACTCCGAGCCTGGTGCATGTGCATCAGGGTTCTCAAACGACTCGTCCACCTCCACTCCTGGGATAGGGCCAACTTCACAAAGGAGGATCCAGGGGGCGGTTCGGAGGCGCATGAATCGAGCAATCAGGGCTTGGTGTGCCTTTGACAGCACGGGGTAGCCTTTTTGGTTCTTGAGGAAGGTATTACCATGAATCGTGAGCATGTGAGTCGGCTCCGAGTACCAGCGGGACTGCACGGACATCGGAGGAAGTTGCTTGGGCAGTGCGAGTGCTAGTACAATGATCAGCAAGGCTATACAAGAGTAGAATCGAGCCTACTAAGATGAAGCTGAGTACCATACCTACGACGAGTCTTGTGTGATATTTACAGACTCTTCTGATGATATCCCAGGCATCCCAGGTGCCGAACGGATCAATCTGTGACACCGGATCGACCGAGCCACTGACAAACTCCTTGCGCGCGAGGCTGGCCAAGTCAGTAACCTTATCTCCTTGGAGATCTGGGGTGTCGGCCATTTGCGTCCAGATGTGGAATTGGATATACGGCGCGACATTTATGGCATCTTGCACGGCTCGTGCATAGTAGATGATCTGCTCCGAATGGGCGTCATTGTGATGGAGTTTTGGCCCCGGAATCAGAAGGTATCCAATCCCACAGAAGGCCGCATAGTTCACTTCCAGCATGAGGACCTGGCGAGAGATGTCTGCAATGAGAGGGTCCGGAGAGCACAAGTCAATCCAGGAGCTGGTTACGCCAACGAGTTGGGTCATTGCCTCGTTCGGGGTCATATGCGTATCAGCGGGTCCGAGCTCAGGGATCACGAGCGGCCGTGTGTTATCGCTGGTCATCATCGTTCCATTGGAGCCTGGTGCCGAAGGTTGTAAGCTCCCTTGATAGGTCGAGAGAAGAGCGAGCACTCGGGATTGGAAGTGGGAAGTGGTTACCGGCGCAGTCAACATGTCATACTATCCAGGAAGAAGAATTAGTAGATGCTTGCATCCTAGGGTGGTAGTTTCGTACATTACTCTCGTGTGCCGCTTGTACCATTTCATTGGTGATGGGAACCTTTCGGTCCTCCTCATGTTGCCCGATGCAGAAGGTCATGTTGACAGTGTCGGAGTTGGTAAAGGACTCCATTTTGGCGGGCAAAGAGATATCAGGGAGATGAGTGGTGGTTTTGTCTGCGAATTTCAGGGCGATGGAATTGGGTGGAATGCGTGGAGAGCGACTGGAGTTATCCCAACTGTCGTATAGATGGTGATGGGCTATATATCGTCGAGAACGCCTTGTTGATCCGATGAAGATGATGGTCCCACCTGTGGTCGATCAATTGAGTTTCAATTCAAGAAGTGATTTCAGGCCATTGTAAGAAGCAGGGAGTTGAGGGGTGTACAAAGAGGTGAGTACTAACACAAGCCAGTCGCACAATAATTTTGGAGGGGAGAACTGCCAGCCTGGGCTCACCAACGATGTGTGCCTTCGTGGATGGAGCTGGCTGTCAAACGTGGTTCTGTTGCTCTTTTTCCCCTTGCCTGTCCGAACCGCCGTGGGGTAAATGACGGCAGAATACTGGAGCGGTGAGCGGGACAAAAAGTATCTGTGGCGAGGTCCGGCCGACTTGCCTATCAGGGCTGCCTTTTTTTCTTCAAACTCGCCTCCAACAACAGTTCTGCGACGGACGAACTCTCTCGCGACTTGTTGTCCACCCCGCCTTTTCTCTATTTCCCAAAGTCTCCCGACGCCATGGTTGATCGTCGCTCGGATTCTGAGAACGGTTCGCGTGCTAAGCGTCAAAAAATGGACAAGGCTGAGACAGATCCCAAGAACAACCCGTACCTGGCTCACATGTATCCCGACAATGGCGGTGCCGACCTTCACCCGGCCTTTGGAAAGATGAAGCGCCATCAGACGACTGCTGCTCTGGCTAAGGAGGTTGAAGATGGCGAGATCAACCCTTTCAACGACCAGCCATTCTCCAGCAAATACGTCTCCATCTTACAGACTCGTCGCGACCTCCCCGTCCATGCCCAAAGGTTGGTTTTCGCATTTTCCCTTTATGCCCTGCCCGCGCTGCGCTGGTGCATTCTCGGTTCCAAATTGTCTAATATTTTTTTTTTCGCAGAGATGAGTTCCTAGAGCTTTATCAGAAGTCGCAAATCCTCGTCTTCGTCGGTGAGACGGGTTCCGGAAAGACGACGCAAATCCCTCAGTTCGTGCTCTTCGATGATCAGCCGCAGACCCAGCGCAAGATGGTTGCTTGTACCCAACCCCGTCGTGTCGCTGCCATGTCCGTCGCCCAGCGTGTTGCTGCAGAGTTGGATGTCAAGCTCGGAGAGGAAGTCGGTTACAGCATTCGTTTCGAAGATATGACTAGTTCCAAGACGGTGCTTAAGTACATGACGGATGGTATGCTTCTGAGAGAAGCCATGCACGACCACGACCTCAACCGCTACAGTACCATCATTCTGGACGAGGCTCACGAGAGAACCATGGCTACTGATGTTCTTATGGGTCTTCTGAAGGAGGTTGTGGTTCGCCGACCCGACCTCAAGATCATTATCATGTCTGCCACTTTGGATGCGCAGAAGTTCCAGCGTTATTTCAACGATGCCCCCCTCCTTGCTGTTCCTGGTCGTACCCACCCCGTCGAGATTTTCTATACCCCCGAGCCTGAGCAGGACTATGTTGAAGCCGCCATTCGGACTGTTCTTCAGATTCACGCTACCGAAGACGAGGGTGATATCCTGCTCTTTTTGACTGGTGAGGAGGAAATTGAAGATGCCTCTCGAAAGATTTCTTTGGAGGCGGACGAGATGATGCGCGAGGCAGACGCTGGACCGATCAAGGTCTACCCTCTCTATGGTAGTCTTCCTCCTCATATGCAACAGCGCATCTTCGAGCCGGCACCGCCTCCTCGTCGTCCAGGTGGCCGCCCCGGTAGAAAGGTCATTGTGTCCACGAACATCGCCGAAACGTCGCTTACCATCGACGGTATCGTCTACGTGGTCGACCCCGGTTTCTCCAAGCAAAAGATCTACAACCCTCGTATTCGTGTCGAGTCTCTTCTGGTCTCTCCGATCTCCAAGGCTTCCGCCCAACAGAGAGCTGGTCGTGCTGGTCGTACCCGTCCCGGAAAGTGCTTCCGTCTGTATACTGAAGGCGCCTTCAAGAAGGAACTGATCGATCAGACCTACCCCGAGATTCTCCGATCTAACCTTTCTTCGACGGTGCTGGAGCTTAAGAAACTTGGCATTGACGACCTCGTCCACTTCGACCTGATGGATCCCCCGGCCCCCGAAACTCTGATGAGAGCCTTGGAGGAACTCAACTACCTTGCCTGTCTTGACGACGATGGAAATCTGACCCAGCTGGGCCGCCTCGCATCCGAGTTCCCCCTTGACCCCGCCCTTGCCGTCATGCTTATCAGCTCCCCCGAATTCTACTGCTCGAACGAGATCCTCTCGATTACGGCCCTTCTTTCCGTGCCCAACGTGTTCGTCCGCCCGGCTTCTCAAAGGAAGCGCGCAGACGAGATGAAAGACCTGTTCTCCCACCCCGACGGTGACCACCTGACCCTCCTCAACGTCTACCACGCCTTCAAGAGCCCTGAAGCCCAGGACAACCTCAAGCAGTGGTGCCATGACCACTTCCTCTCCCTCCGGTCGCTGCAGTCAGCCGACAACGTCCGCATGCAGCTCCTGCGCATCATGGAACGCGAGGAGCTCGAGATGATCTCCACCCCCTTCGAGGACAAGAAGTACTACGAGAACATCCGCCGTGCGCTGTGCGCTGGTTTCTTCATGCAGGTTGCCAAGAAAGAGAGCCAGGGCAAGAGCATGTACATGACCATCAAGGACCACCAGAACGTCCTGCTCCACCCATCGACGGTGCTCGGCCACGAGGCTGAATGGGTCCTGTATAATGAGTTCGTGCTCACCACCAAGAACTACATCCGTACCGTGACCGCCGTCAAGCCCGAGTGGCTTATTGTAAGTTCAATCCTCCCCCCTCCTTCCAAGCCACGAGCTCGTTAAGAGAAACAAAGGATCAATTGACAGATTTACTAACTGTCCCGTGTCAATCTAGGACATCGCCCCGACCTACTACGACATTTCCACTTTCGCGAAGGGCGACATCCGCTCCTCGCTTCTCCGCGCCGCCGAGCGACTCTCGCGTCGTGAGAAGATCCGCGCGGAAAAGAGACGATAGATGGGGTAGCATATTTTGTCGCGTTGTTTTTTTAACCATTCTCATGAAATATAATAGACTCTTTTTTTCTCTTTGAAACATGATATCATACATCCCCATGTCCTATGGGCAAAAACGATCTGGGCATAGGATATTGAATCTATCCACTTTCCTAACATTTAAGCATCCCTTAGCTATCAAGCAGCGCGATATCTTCTGAAATCATCACGAAGCAGTAGTACGGTGTATCAAATCCCCCGCGAAAGAACGAGAGAATGATCCCCGTCCCTCCCCCTCCCTAGCTCTGCATACCTAGTTCGAGAGGCACCACGATCGCCCAACTATATCCCCAAAAAACACAAACCATCTTCACCATATCGCGCTATCCCATAATCAAAAGATAAAGGATGTTGGCAGCCTAAGGCGCCCATAGGGCTGAATCTAATGGCGTTGTGGCCTCAGGCACACAGAAAAGTGGAGAACGGTGGGTCTATCACCAAGTTCCGAATTGGGGTATACAACGGCAGCCGCGGGGGTGTAGCGGTCTTCACCAGTGCCACCGTAGTCCAAATCGCGGTGCGACGGCAGTGTCTGAGTTCGAATCCTAATCGCGGCAAGACTGCTGTTCTCTTATTTTTTTTGGGGGTGCTGCGTGGCCTGGAAGGCCGGAAGGGGCGTCAGAGAGATGTCATTTGGGTTTGGGTGCCTGGTGGTGGAAAGGGAAGGCGCGGTAGGCCGCGGCGCTGTCGGATTGCTGGAGGTGTTCGGGAAGATGGGGGAGAGGGCCTCCTCCGGCTCCGGCTTCGGGTTTGGGAGGTGTCGTCTGCAACTTCTTATGGGTCGGGTTATCAGAGAAGAAGCAGTAGTAGAGAGGGAACTGAATGATGAAGTGAGGGGTCTGGTGTTTTGATATACTCGCTCAGCTATCCAGCGTGAAGGTACAGGTACAGGTACAGGTATAATATACAAAGATTGAAGCGCAAATGTGCCTCCCACTCAGAGCATTTGATCAAGATCACGTCATGTCGAGTGCATGACATCAACGGGAACCTAAGCTTCACAACCCGGCCATCCCATGACTTTTGAAAACCTCGCGTAGTGAGCATATGGTATATACAGTATGCGCCGCACGCAACTTGGTTATACTGACGCCCCGATCCTCTCTCGGTCTTCGTTTTCCTTAAGCCTTCCCAGCATCAGCAATACCCCCCTGGATGCAAAATAGTAGGCTCGACGAGAAGTACAAGACAGTACCAAGGCGCCAATATTCCGGACAAGAGTGTGGTCGCCCTGAATTGTCCTGATCATGGCTTGGACGAAGGCATCATTCCAAATGACATGGTCCATTTCTTCTTAGCAGGTGAAACTTGCTCTCCCTGGGTGGGGCTGGGTGATGATGAGACAAGATTATGTGCCAACCCGGCTGGCAGGTGGGGATGAGACACTGTAACATGAGGCGGAGGAGGGGGGGATGTGGTATCAACAGGCGTGGGACGAGATAAGGGGGCAGACGTAGCAGTATTTGTTGAATGTTTAGGAGAAGAAGACGGTGGAGAAGGTGTTTGAGGAAGTGGGTTGGAAGTGGTGACTGTCCGGTGCAGATCGAAGACCATGCGCTTGAGCTGAGCAATCTCGGCTTGTAGGGAGGCGATCTCGGTCTTCTGGGCGTTGACGACTGCGCTGTTGTGCTGCTGAATATCATGGGCTTGCTGACTGATTTCCTTCAAGAGGGTGGCGCGATCGTCTTGAACGAGGTCTCCAGTACCGCCCTCTTTGGCGGCTTTGTGCATAGCCACCGGTCCGGAAATAATGGCAGAAAGGACATCCTGGGCGTATGTTTTCATCATATCTTGCCATTGAGTGGTGGAGGCTCGCTCGGTGGTCAGACCGTCGAGCTGCTCGCCGACAGCTTGGACAAAGGAATAACACTTCTCCCACATCGTCTGTTGTGAGGCCCGGGCGGCTTCTGTGCCTGCTGCGGTCTGAGCGGCCTTCCAGCGGTTGTAACGCGGATCGCGCTCGAAGGTCAAATCTAGCTGTTTTTCCGCCCACTTCCAGTCAAACCCGCTCTTCACAAACGCTTGAATGATTTTCTGGGAGATTTCGGTTTGCTCGCATTCATCACAGAGGTAAACCATCTTGACAATCAGGCGCTCGACGCGCGTCGGCCTGTGTTCCGTTGTCGACCCAATAAAGGCGACGGTCCGTTGCAGGGCCTGGATACCCTTTGCCCAGTCAGACCGAATGGCGTAGAACCCGAGATAGGAGCTCAAAGTCGCGTAGTCGTCCATATACCCAGATGCTCGAGATACTTGGAGGTAGGCGTCCGCACGGTCGGGCTGATTAAAGCGTAGGCATGACCGAATCAGAGTGCCGTAGATGACGGCGTTCGCACTGTCGACTGGTGGGACCTGAATCTCGATGCCGTTGACCACCACATTCTTGTAGTGGCCTAGGTTACCCATGTCCAGCGGATACCCATCCCCGGCTAATTGGCGAAGAAACAAGTCAAAGGCCTTGAGGTTCTTGGATTTGCGGAAGAAGTTCAGGATCGAGATGATAAGAGACGATGTGAGCGGGAATTTATGGGGTATGATGGCGTGTAGAATCATTTCACAGATGTCGTTCTCTCGGGTCTTGGTAAATGCCAGCAACATGTGCTTCAGACCTAGACTTCGGTCAGGATTGGTGGATTTCGTGAGGTTGTTAGCTAATCTGAGGAGAAGCTCTTGAAGAGACATCCTGTTCGCTAGGTAAAGATTGGTATCTCGGTATAATTCCCCGTCGAGCCTCTGGCGCTCCGTCATTTGATCTTGAGGTGAAAGCGAGTTCATCTCCGCTTCCAAGTCTTCTATGCTGGAACGTGGGGAAGCTTTCACGCTCTTCATTCGGTTACGGAGCTTGTTTAAGTGGGTAAGAAGCTCCGGAACGTTGGGCGCAGGCATGGAATAGTCGACTGCGTATTTCATCTGCAGACCCTGGTAACTATGAGCAATTCCGCGTCGGAGTAGCATCCGAATGGCCAATTGCTTCAGCGCCATTTTGCGGATAGCTTTCTGGCGAGTACCGTTTTCCTTGAGCCATTGAGGCGTGTCAAAGTCTTCAAGATTCCACAAGTTATCCTCATCCGTGACTTCCAACAATGGGTCTTCGCTGATTTTGTTGAGCTCTTCTAGGCTGTTTTCGTCTCGCCGTTGATTGCTCTTGCTGAGAGCGAGGTTCCGACTCGTATGGAATGAGCGACGCGAGATATTCGTGGACGGCCATCGGTACCGGTAGGATCTTGGTCTTGCTTGTGTGGTGGTTTGTCGGCTCGGAGTTATTTCCATTCCCTCGTCGCGACGGGCGAAAATGGCCTCTACCAGGCGTTCCTCCTCATCAAGCAGCGCATCGACCTCACCCTTGGCCGCTGCGATCTTCTCCTCCCACTCATGGCGGCGCTGACCTTTGGCCTGGGCGTCTGCTAGGGCCGCTGCGGCGAAGATACTCGTGTACAGAGCTGTGACCGAATTGCCTAGGCGGAGACGTTTCTTGCTGGCTGCTGTAGCCCCACGCGATGCTACGCCTTGGGAGACGGTGCTGAGGCAGGAGACGCATCGGCACGTTGACTGCGCCGGGGTGACGCGGGACCAGAGACCTTTCATTCTCCGGTCATTTCTGCGCCCTGAATTGAGACTAACAAGGTAATTCCAAGATATGCCAGGATCCAATTGACCGGGCTCTCTGACGAGCGAAACCAATGGGCAAGGGAGGGATAGGCGTTCAGTGGAACTTGTGGACTGGAGGAGCAATTGGCCGATATCGAAGTTTGGAACTTTTGCTTCCAACAGGACTGCATCGGCAAAAGTCGCACCACCACACCGCTTGCAAACGGTGCAAACCACCCACTAGTCAGTTCGGCCCCCGGCCGGACCCCCCTTCCTATTCCCCGATTGTCATCAATACATACGGTTACGGCAGTCCACTTTCAACTTCTACCTACTCCGGCGAAGAATTGCTTTGACTAGTGAACAAATATTGATCTATCAGATTTACAGGTCATTCTTGGGAAACTGGTCTTGTCATTGCTTCTGTTCAATCGATATTATTTGACAAGCCGGTGCGATTATTGCTTGACGTGACCATGCTCGTCACGGTAGCTACTGCTCTCCTGGCCCTAAGCGGCACTCTGGTCAGCGCCCACGGTTCGCACTCGAATGACCAGCCACCCTCGTCCGACTGGGCAACACGGCATATGCAGGGTAAGCACCTTGTGGAAACCTCGGGGGATATTACCCGAAAGCCAATGCAGTGTCACTGATTCAATTGGGTGCGTTCATAGAGGAACATCACATCGATGCCTTCGATCCCGCCTCCTTCTTCTCCCTCCACGATTACGATGCCTCGGGAGTGTGGACCCCTGAGGAAGTGCGCAAGACCTACGGCATGGACGACGAGTCCAATGCGGGAGTGACAGAGGATAGCAAGTTGCAAGGTCTCCGCGAAGTCTTCGGCATCTTTGATCCCACCAACACGGGCGTCATCGGTCGCGACAACTGGATGCGTCTCATTGCGGACGGAGCCCGGCTCCCCGACCTTGGACTCGGACCGGGCCATCATGGTGACATTGAATATGAATATGAGATCCATCACTTCGAAAAGTTCCACGGTGAAGATGCAAAGGAGGAGGACCTCACCCACCCCGAGGATATCGAACACTTCCGGAGACATGATGAGGAGGATCTTGCCATGGAGCGCCTCGAACAGCTCGAGAGTATGCAGATCGTGGAGGCGAACATACCCCAAAAGTTCCTCAAGCGGAGCTGAAGATCTGTACTGTAGAGTTCTTGCGCTGTTGCCACTGTACTGTACATATGTTTCATGAGATGATCTTGAGCGTCGATTGCATCACCCGGAGGTTGGGGTTCATGGAGTATTGGTGTGCGTGGTTCATTTGCCACGAGTGTCGGAGCCTTCTATCTCTTGCCTCGAAGATAACCGCACATCGAAGACGCAATGCATCACCCCCGGCGCATAAGTCTTGACCTGCTCAACATGCCGACACCTAGCAGCAGCAGCCACCTTTTTGGCCTCTACTTCTAAGACTTCCACTCGCAGCCTCCCCAATTCCGCGGTGACCTCGTCCTTCTTCTCCTCGATGCCCTGCACATCGACATTCTCATGAACATGCACCCACCCACCCTTCTCAGCATCCACAATTTTGCAGGCATTCGCATACGCGAAGCAAGATGAAGGCAGCAGTCCCAAGTTCACATGCCTGACCCTACTCCATTGCCCTGCTCCCATACACTCCCTAATTCCCCCCAGAATCTCCGCCGCAAATCGATTATCCCCATGGAACACCACCACGCGATCCTCCTCCGTCAAACCCTCCACCACTTTCTTTAGTGACTGTCCCCCCAGTAACGGTCCATCCTCTCCAACGCGGAACACCTTACACCCCCACCCATTCTGTTTACACCCTCTCCGCAACCCCTCCACCGACCACCCATTGATCTCAAACCCCCACACCCTCTTCACCCCACTCTTCAGATACGAGTACACGAAATACCCAATCCCAGCATACATGTCCACCACGCTGATCTCCGAAACCTTCTCCCCGAGTTGCTCCTCAATCAACCCCTCAAACTCACTGCCCAGAATCCGCGCTTTCTCAGTAATATTGCCCCGCGAGAACATGGTATACAAGGGCGCCCAGATCTGTACGATCCCATGGTTTTGAACAGTACGTACCCAGAACGCCTGCTCAAGGTCTGTGGCGCTCGGACATGCTATCGCCGCTTCACCTTCCCCCTGCCCCTGCGACGCAGAGGCATCCGGTAGAGGCCCGAAGTCCCCGTATAAGGGGATCAACCCTCCCGGACTGCGGATCCGGTTCTCCGCCCCGGAGTTGGGGTCCGTGAGTGCAATGGGCGCGTTCATGGCCACGTGGGTGAGGCCGTAGCGGGCAAAGGACTGGAGAAGGGTGGTATAGAGGGTTTGCCGCTGCGTCGCGGTGAGATCTTCGTACAAGGAGTGCCAGGCGGGTGGAGTGGTGAAGGCGTTCACCGGGAGGAGCAGAAGAGGTTCGTAGATGGTGAAGCGTTTGGGAAGGGAGGTGAGGGTCAGGTTGTGCTTGGCTAGGGTATCTGCAGGGAGGTGCTGAGTGATAAAGGCTTGGATGCCATGGTGGAGGGGGTTGAGGGTCTGTTTCCTTGGCTTTCTGGGGGGGCGAGGAGAGGATGTGTGTGGAGCTGGGGCTGGGGCGGGCGATTGAGCCTGGGAACTTGTAACAAGCTCCTGCTCTGGAAAAAAGGTGTTTGACTGCATTTTGTCTTCAAGCTGGGGCTTGATGGTGGATTATAATGCATGGAGCAATGTATGATTCTGGTTGATACCCACGCGGTGATGTATTGCGCGTTGATGATCTGTGTGAAAGTTTTAGCGAAGTGAACTGTTCCAGAGCAATGCTGTTTACTTACGCAGCAGAGAAACTCAGATACTCCTTCAATTCATATTCTTATTGTTACATTGGATATCAACGAGGTTCGCTGCTTTTAGTCCGGATGTTTCCCGCATGGAGATAAAAATGACATGTCATGTGACCATGCGTGTTTATAGCTAGAGGATTTAATTGACTCCGCAAGATCTAGACAGCTTACTGCATGTGTAAGGAGATCAAGGCCAGGTCTTTGTGTCCTATCCTGGAAATGGAAGATCTTCTAGCAGTATGCCAAAAATCGATCTCTGCCTACTTACGTGAAGCGATCGCAACGCGACAGAAAGGCGGCGACGCGAGCGGACACGCGATTTGCCCGACTTATTCCATGGCCCGCCATGGCTTTCTCATCATCGCAACAGTCTTCGAGACAAGGGAACTTTTGAAAGGGAACTTTTGAATAAGAGTATTGATCACTTGGTCTCTGCCCTGCGTCGGACGAGACTTACGAAAAGCACTGAAACCTGTCTGGCGAGGGTTGATTGCTTCGGTTGCGTCATCGATCGAAACCATTTAGCCCTCTGTCCCGCCGCCCTCGCCTGGTCACCAGAACAGCCACGATGGATCCTGATATGGAGGTTGACACGTTAGAGCCACGGGGTACTAAAAGACCAGCAGAAGAGGTCGAGCAAAATGATGAGCCGAAGAAGCCCAAGAGAATCAGGGTCAGTGGCTCACCCGCGCCGTCTCCGGCGTTGCCATACTCACAACCATAGGCCCTTGACCCTGATGTGGTCAACAAGATTGCAGCTGGAGAGATCATTGTAGCTCCCATGCATGCCTTGAAGGAGTTGATAGAAAACGCCGTTGACGCTGGCTCGACTTCTATTGAGATTCTTGTCAAGGACGGCGGCCTGAAGCTACTCCAGATCACGGATAATGGCCACGGCATCGACGTGAGTTTGTGCCAGACTTCCGTGACTTCGATCCGCTAACCAGACGAAGCGAGACGATTTACCCATCCTCTGCGAGCGGTTTACTACATCGAAACTGAAGGCTTTCGAGGACCTCTCCTCGATAGGCACCTACGGTTTCCGAGGCGAAGCCCTGGCCAGTATCAGCCACATCGCCCATCTGACCGTCACCACGAAGACGGCCGGATCCAGCTGTGCCTGGAAAGCGGTTTACAGTGATGGAAAGCTTGTTCCTGCGAAGCCAGGCCAAAGCGCTGCCCCCAAAGCCACTGCCGGCCGCGGAGGCACGCAGATAACCGTGCGTATGATGATGATGGCGCAGCCCTGGCGGACAATCTGCTGACTGCTGACCTGCGTAGGTTGAAGATCTCTTCTACAACGTCCCAACGAGACGACGAGCGTTTCGCTCCGCGAGCGAAGAATACGCTAAGATTCTGGACGTTGTTGGACGGTATTCCGTCCACTGCGCGGGGGTGGCCTTCTCGTGCCGCAAACACGGCGACTCGGGCGTCAGCATCTCCACCCCGGCCAACGCAAGCACGATCGATCGCATCCGACAGATCCACGGCAGCGCCGTGGCCAACGAGCTTGTAGAATTCCAGGTCGAGGACGAGAAGCTCGGGTTCCGCTCGTCGGGCCTGGCTACCAACGCCAACTATCACGTCAAACGCACGGTCATCCTGCTATTCATCAACCACCGCTCGGTCGAGTCGACCGCCCTGAAGCGAGCCATCGAGCAGACATATTCAAATTTCCTCCCCAAGGGCGGCCACCCCTTCGTCTATCTGGACTTGGAGATCGAACCCCAACGGGTCGACGTCAACGTCCACCCCACGAAGCGCGAGGTAAATTTTCTGAATGAAGACGAGATCATCGAAAGCATCTGCGCCGACATCCGCTCCCGGCTGGCGCAAGTCGACTCCAGCCGGACATTCCTCACGCAAACCCTCCTCCCAGGCGTGCGAACAATGGCGGCCGAAGCAGAAGAATCAGACGATGACGACGACAGCCCCGGAGGGGCCCCGAAACCCCCGAAAACACCAGCAACCACCAAGAAACCCTACGAACACAACCTGGTGCGCACCGACTCGAAAGTCCGCAAGATCACCTCCATGCTCACACCCGCGACCATCACCACCACCACCACCTCTTCAGCCGAAAATCCAACCACCAGCGCTGCAACCGTCCTCGACGAAGAAGGCCTTCACTACGAAACCACAACGCGCGAACCCCTCCGCATCGCGCTAACCTCCATCAAGAACCTCCGCGCCGCCGTGCGCAGCAACATGCACACGACGCTGACCGAGACCATCGCGGCCCTCACGTACGTGGGGCTGGTCGACGAACGGCGCCGCATCGCCGCCATTCAAAGCGGCGTGAAGCTCTACCTGGTCGACTACGGCCTCTTCACCCACGAGTTCTTCTACCAGATCGGCCTCACCGACTTCGGCAACTTCGGCGTCATAACCCTCGACCCGGCGCCGCAGCTCATCGACCTGCTCCGCATCGCCGCCGACGCCGAAGCCGCCGAAGCCGCCGCACACCAACCCTCGCCCTCCACAACCTCAAGCCCACCCCCACCCCCACCGCCATCTTCAACCCGGACAGCAACCACAGCAGCGCAAGAAATCTACACCAAAGCCCCCGAAGTCATCGCACAAACCCTCATCGCGCGCCGCGAGATGCTGAACGAGTACTTCTCCCTGCACATCACGCAGGACGGGCGCCTCGTCTCCCTCCCCCTCCTGCTGAAGGGCTACCTGCCGTCTCTGGCCAAACTGCCCAAGTTCCTGCTGCGGCTAGGGCCCTACGTCGACTGGTCGAGCGAGGAAGCCTGCTTCCGGAGCTTTCTGCGCGAGTTGGCGGCGTTTTACGTCCCGGAGGCGTTGCCGTTGCCAGCTCCGCAGACACAGGCACAGACACCCGCAGCAGCAGCGGGGGAGCATACCGTCTCCACCGCTACCAATACCACTACCAATCAAAACAATCACGAGAACCCTGGCGAGAAGGAAACTACACCGCAGGAACCCGCCGCAGAAGACGACGCAGAAACGTTTATTCAGCAGCGCCGCGCGCAGATAGCCCGAATGCTGGAGCACGTAGTGTTCCCGGCGATGCGGGGCCGGTTGTTAGCTACGACGCGGCTGTTGGGCGGGGTGATCGAGGTGGCGGATTTGAAGGGGCTGTATCGGGTGTTTGAGCGGTGTTGAGGTTCTGCGGTTCGTGGTGGTGGTGGTGGTGGTGGGATTTGTTTTGTGGGTGTGTGATGGATGTCTGTATATATCTATCACGAGGAATCAGGCTGCTTAGTCGACTGTTGTCATGACTACCTTGAGAGCCGAGGTGGTTCGAGGTGTGTAGAGTATAGTAGGGATTGTTTGGGCTGATGCTGGAATTCAGAAGCAGATGGGAAGGAATGACACAGTATACTGTCTATAGAATCATTCGGCAAGATCAACTCCGCGGCAGAAAGCATCGTGCTTCACTGGACAGACATACCTACCCTTCACCGCAGGTATGTACTGTACATATGAGCCTACATCCTGGAAAGCGAAGAACACAAGTGTCTAATGCCAATCTGAACTCCAACACCAACAGAAATCAGCCGGCACCTACACGTACCATCACCACACCATCTAATCAATCCAAAAGTTCCAATCGAAATCATCGTCTGGTAATAAATAAGGTAGTATAAGCAAGATGAGATACCACTAAAAAGGCTTCCAAACCTAGCACACAGCACGAGAATCCCATTACCAGACGCCCACACAACCCAGCCGAACACACAAAGATAACTAGTCTCATACATCCCTAGCATATATCCGGATGCATGTATCAGATGAACCACAAGAAATTCAAGTTACTTCTCACGCGGGAATCAAATCCCGTCCAACGCCAATCGAAAATAAAAAAAAAGCGGATTTCCATTAAATCGGTTCAGTTCATGCCCTCGTAAAATTTCCGTTTCAACAGTCGTCATAAAAAGGTTGTGCAGGTGTCAGGTGTGAGCCTGTCTTCCCAGCTCTGAGGAAACGATCCCTGCAATCTTGTTCTTCTCGTCTGATCCTGGTTGCATTGCAGCTCCTATACATCATGCAAAGCAGGGCCTGGTGAGGTACGTGCTTGTCTGCAGGGGTGGTCCTGCAGGAGGTGCGCATGTATACCATGCAGAGTCGCTCCACTATCGGGAATATGGCTTGTTCATAAGCGCGATCTCGCGGGCCACAGTCGGCCATTCTAGTTCTCTTCTGGGCGTCTTGTTGCGCTTTTGTACTTGCAACTCCTCCCATTTGAGAAGTTCATATCTGAGTACCACGTTAGCATGGCGGAACGGCATATAACCGTAGCAAACTCGAAAGACTTACACGAAACGCAGGTGAGGTTGGATTATAACATTGAGTCTTCTTGCACGAACGAAGCAACTGGTATAGATGTTAGCAAAGATATCAGACGCGATCTCTGTCAGAACTTACTAAGCTCTAGGGAACGACAAATTAAGAGACGACATCACTTCGGCTATGCAGATGGTAGCCGAGCGTGAGACTCCCACACGGCAATGAACCAAAGTAGCCATACCATCGCGCTTTCCTTGACCTGGAGAAAGGTAAGCAACATAGCCTTACTTGCTGTGACGATGACTCTTACGGATGAATTCCAAGCACTTTTCAAACTCCTGAGTCAACGGATCAATGCCGTTATCCTGGACCTTAGTTATGTGCATCACATTCTTCGGATCCATCTTCGTGGTTTCGGAGGCAGTCCACGTCACCGATTCACCAATACTTAAAACACGACGGATACCGAGCTCCCAGAGCATTTCCGGATTGTTCGCATGGGAGAGGTTACCAAGGTACATATATGGTAAGATCCGACTCGGGAGGGAGCCGTCACAATATCTGAACCATTGCGGGTCGGGGAGGCTGGTAAGTTTGTGAGACTTGGTGGCCGGACTCTCTTGCAGGAGTCTCCCTTGCACGCTGCTCAAGAACGTGACATCAGAGGGATACGCAAAGAAGTTCCGCTTCTTCTCACTGTGGAGGCGGAGCCAGGCATTGGGGGCGGAGATGCCTTCGGCGAACATCACGTATGCGATTGCTAGGAGTGAGCTCTCAGTGTAACCGTCGGGACAATGAATCAGGATCTTGTGTGGCCTTCTGCTGAGAGGCGGCATTGAGATGTCGCCATCGGCGTCAACAGTGTGCTCCGGTTCATCCGGGTTTGCCAAATAGTACAACCAGCGGATCGTGTTGACCAAATCATCAACTTCTCGGGTCTCACTCGAAGGTGCGAGGATCGATCCAGATGAGGGGAATTCCAGCTTCTGTGGGCCCTCTTCGAGTTTTTTATTAAGGTTTGCCAGGAAACGAGGCCCAGGAATGCTTGCTAGCTCGCTTGTTTCGATCAGTAGGTCAAAAGTCTCCGCAGATGGGCAACCACCGGGTCCAGATAATAATAAATAGTCGGATGTCGGGCCCAACCATATGTTCCTCGAGATCTCGGATGCACGGGACATCTCGCACATCTCGAACCGTTCCCATTGAACTGTAGGCGATTAGCTGCGCTCTCAACTCGAATACGAGGTTTACTCACAGAAATCCATCACTTGGTTGGTGAGCTGACCGTTGCTACCGATAGCGACCAGCTCCGGGGACTTCGATTCTATCTCGGAGAAAGGACCTGTTGGAGACTTAGTTTGACGTTCAAACACCGACCAATTCAACTTACAAGCAAGGATAAATGTGTTGTACGAGGGTAAGCTTTGCTCGAGGTCGTTCTTGAGTCTCCAATGATATTGTGCTGTGGCCAGTCTTGCCGCAATATCCAAAATCTGATTTTGACTGACATTATCCTCACCATAGACGATGATATCAGATAATGGAGCCAGCTTTGCAGTTTGTATCTGGAAGTTGCGCACTGAGAAGCCTTCCCGCGGGTCTACTGCAAGGAACTCTCTACCTGACGGGCCTAGCACCTCATCCGGAGACACTGCGCCCTTGATGCGTGCCCTGCTCAAGTCTCCGCCGACCTTGACGATGGTGATGCCTCGCCAGCATATGGGAAGCCGCCTGAGGGAGCGCCGGCGGTTGGTGAAAAAGCCGACCTGCAGATGATTGGCTGGATGAAGTCCATGAAGCCACGGGAAAACCTGAGATGGATCTGGTAACGGTTGAGAAGCCCAATGGTCCAAAGCAGCCGCCAAGCTTGCGCGATCTAAGGAGTATATCGGAGGAGACTGCGAGAGTTGGAGAAATGCATCGGGCGGGTGTAAAAGCGAGGGAGCTTGAAGGGTAGCGTTTCCGCTTCCAGCGGGGGAAGGGGTATGAGCGGAAACCGGAGAAGGGCCCGTTGGGCAAACAGGCAGATGCTTGTTTGGGATAGGCGACGAGGTTCTGTTGAGGTTCAAGGCGGGGGTGATCCCCGACGGTGGGGGAGTCGAATGTCGCAGCGTGTGCTGCTGCACCACAACTGTCGCCATACTGGTATTTGCTCCAATGATTGCGGCCGGGCGAAGGTATGCACCCAAGAACAATTGTTACACCACAAGAAGCCAATCAGTGGTGCATCAGTGTCGAGTGGTCTCAGCGTTCAGCCCCGGACGATGTGGTGGTATCTGCGGGAGAGACCTCCCGTTAGCAATGAATCCGCAATCGCAATGAATACCAAAACAAGCGTATTATGTTCCGCGCGATCGAATGACAGGTGGGGTTGGGGGGAGTAAGGTGACATACGCCAGACTAAAAATGGTTGAATAAGGTTTAGAATGATGATCTAATTGAACCCGACGGTATCAGCAAGGGAACAAAGAGACAGGAGGTGAGGCAGAAGTCGAAAAGATAAGGGAAGGCTTTGGGACCAAGCAAACGGGCAGGCGATCGATTGTGGGTGCAATCGAAGGGGAGGGGGGGGGTTTAGATCAAGGAACTGAGTGGGAAGTGGGCATGGAGGAATACCCACCGACAAATAGCTGATAGCAAGCCTCGGAGGCGCCCAACCCCACAAATGATACGGGAAGCTGACCACGAGTGCTCTGTACCGGCGGGAAAGGGTGGAGCAGGCCAGAAAGAAAGAATGGATGAGGATGGAAGAGTGAGGGTGAGTGAGTGAGTGAATGAAAAGGATCGAGGGAAAGAGAAGGACAAGAAGAGAGAGAGGGAGGCAAATGAGAAGATAAACTGAAAAGAGAAATAGATAGACGCAGTAATAATGGCCCAACTGAGAATCAGGCCGGATTATTTCTGCACCTGGATTTCCTTCTCCTGGACTTTGTTTCTCCCCCACCTTTTTTTGTTTTCTTTCTTTTTCTTATTTTGGGTCTGATATTTTAGGCTTCTGTGCTGGAATAAAAAGAAGAAGATTAAGAAGAGAAGGAAGGAATTAGGAGGAGAAGGAGGGCAAGAAGTGGTTGTTGAAGACGAAAGGAGAGGTAAAGTGAATTAAAATGATAATGGAAGATGATGATGTTGTACAGAGCGAACAATAATACGGGGGTGGGGAGGGGTAAAAGGGCACTAAACGGACGGTTAGAACAGTGGGCACGGAGCAGTTGGCACGGGCGGCGGGACTGCCTCCACTGTCCAGTTTCCCCCCCCTCCCGTTACATTAATTGGTATTATGACTAGTATTATTTTATTATTGACCACCGCCTTATTGACTGACTGCTTTCATTCTTCCTCGAATATTCAAACATCACTGTTCGACAGGTTTCATTTCCTAAACTCGAATTACACCTACAACACCACCACCACCACCACCACCACCACCTTCAGAGCAACTGATAAGAAACTCAGCACATCTTCCATCGAATGCGATCTGTACCCAGTGGGCCCTTGAGATCGGGCAGAAGATCTCCACCGAGGCACAGTACACATACCGAACTGTACAAATCAACATACCGTTTGCGGCCAATGAATCCTCGGGGCCAGGCCATTCCAGCCCAGAATTTGCGGCGCTTTGATAACACCATACGCTCTCTCCGGACTGATCATCGATCATCATAAACATCCCTTTCCAAATCGCCACATTATGGAGCTCGCATCCTCACCCTCTCAAACGAGGCAGAATGCAGAGAAAACGACCACAAAGTCTTGACGCAAGATTCCCAACAACAAACCGATGAAGGCGCAAGAAAAAAGAACCACTCCTCTACTGATCCAATGAAACCCTTGACTCTCCGTCGGACCAAGACGTGACACGGAAACACAGGGAAAGCTGCAGCAAAGCCGTGCGCACACACACACTGTCTCGAATCAAATCAAATCTCTTCCTTCTTACCCTTGGCCCCCCCTCCCCTCCCCCCTCGCCAACCATGCAGGGCCCCTAGCAAAGAAGTGTCCTGAATGGGATGGTGTCGAAGGTTGAGTGGTCGGAAAGTGATTAGCTGGTTCTTTTACCCTGAGGTATCTACTTCTCCATCCCTGAACAACGGATTCAATAAGGGAAGGGGGCAAAGCATCCATGGTTCTTGTCAAGTCATGCGTTCTTTGTTCCCCACCTGTTATGGGGAACATCCAACCAGTCGCACGCGCGCTCAAAGAATATAGAATTGGCGATGACATCGAGATTACAAAAGCTTTTTCGCCCTCGATGTGATGATTAACTTATCATTTGGGTCTCGGTTACCATGGACACCCAGATAAATAAAGCAGTATCAAATCTGCTCTTCCAGCACTCATGATAGCGTTCCGCTTGAAAATAAATCCGTTGTGCTACATCAACTCTGCCTGCCCCTGCTTACTAACCACAGTGCTTTTTCTTTCAACCACTTCCAGCTAACGGACTATCATTTGCATTTCCTGTTCTCCCCATCAATACTTCTTTCCCCTTCTCACTCCCGACCTGATAAATCCACATCCTGGTTTGCTGGGACCTTGCATGGGACTAACAGTGCAGTGTGCGGGGTTCCATGTAGGAGCGTTTGTGGTTTTTCCTGTTCTAGAGTCCCTCACTTTCCCAGAACATATCCCTTAGCCCTTCTCCGGGAGCACGCGATCATCGACTTCTAAATTAACTCATGACGACGACAAGACCGCGTGTCGCCGAGAACCACCGAGATTATCCCAAGTTATCAACTACTCGCTGTATACCCCCACATTTCTCAACCACGAGCAGTAATCAACCATCAATCCCTCCCGAGCAAAACCAGCCCATAGTCTTCCACTCAAATCTTCACTCAAGTTAGTTCTACATAACACTCATACCCGAAACCCGAAACCTGAAACCCACCACCCCAATGCTAGCAGAATCGGGCATCTGCTTCGCATCTCCAGGCTCTCCATGCCACCGAGTAAGTAGACTAGACGTCAAGTTTGACCCGGCCCAAAAAGCACGGACCCCAATGGACTGGCTCCATCCAGCTCAGGACTGTTGGCTCCACCCCATGAATCGGGAGTCGAGTCTTGATGCCTTGCGCTAAGCCTGCTTTATTTACTCCATAGTTCTACTGGACGCCTCCGTCCCGCATTGGGCTTGCTGGCGCCACCTGTAAGTACTGTACACTACATACGTATATCCGAAAAGTTATATATACATATCTACCTGAACTAATGTAAGAAGTCTTCTTCTTCTCACACCACGTGCGTAAATCCCACACACGTACAGGGATTCCGCCCCCCACTTCCGACTTCGTGTTCGCAGCAAGCGTGCTTGCATTGCAGGTGGAGGGGTGGGTCTTGTTGTTGGGGGGGAGGAGGGGGGCTTGGCCGTATACTAACTAAGGTAGGGAGGGCCCGGGATGTAGAGGGCATGCCTAGTGGGTCGTGGCCCGAACCACCTTCTCATTCCTCCCTCCTCTTCTGTGTCTTTTACCCATACACTCCCCGAGTCAATCCCTCTTGCTTTCTGGGAGTGTGGAATTTGCTGCTGATATGATCAACATCAACGACGACAACAAACCATGACATGAAATCCGCAATTCACCCCCCCTGACCAAAACCGGTAACCAAAACAAACAAACAATCTATTTTGTCCCATCATCATCAAGGTGATATATACTGTACTATACATTCATAGACAAGCACTCACAGCTCCTCTGCCTTCTCCCTCAACTCCTTCGCCAACCTCAACAAATAAAACCTCGCCATGTCTGCCGGGACGCCGTCGAACGACCGCGCGATCTTCTGCACGTCGGCCCTCGCCTTCTCGTAGGCCTGCAGATCCCGGTTCCCGTAGACATCCCGCCCGGCCGCATAGCCGTGGCTCAGGTTGCGGAAGAAGACGTTCACGGCCACGCTGACCTGGTCCTTCGCGGGGCTGGCCGTGTGCAGCCACAGCGGCGGCAGGAAGAGGATGTCGCCCGCGCGGAGTTGCGCTTCGTGCGGGGAGGTGTGTGGGATCGCGGCGATCGTGCTGTCGTCTCCCGTCTGGAAGACGTTGAGGGTCGAGCTGGAGGCGCCGGCGGGCACCTGGAGGTACTGGACGTCGCTGGGCGGGTAGAGGATCAGTCGCTTATCGCCTCGGACTTGGCAGAGGACGTTCGCCATGACCTGTTTCCATTGGTGATTAGTTGTTTTTGTTTGTTGGTTTTCTTTTTCTCTGCGTTGGTTGGAGAACATTGGGCCTTCGTTTTCCTCTTCTGCTAATACAAAGACAAGCACAACTTACATCGTAATGAAGCCACAAAGTGACGGGCCCCGAGATCCGCAGCGGGGAACTATGCGCGTTCTCCGAAACGACCGAAAAGGCTTCGGGCAGGCGGAAATCATCCTTCAGTCCCGCAAAGTCCACGGCCAGGTTGGCGGGCAGTTTCGTGGGCTGGTCAGCCGAGATGCTGCGCAGGTATTGGCGGCCCCCCGCATGCACCTCGTCCAGGAACGTGCCAAACTCCTTGGTCGTGTAGGCGAAATTCTTCGTCTGGAAGCTCATGTGCTCGGACTGAGCCTCATGCACGACAACCTAATTTTACCGGGGTTCTTAGCTTGAGTCCAACCTTACTAATTGATTTCCTGAATGTACATACCTTCCGGTCTCTGCCCACCGCGTTCGCTAGATATTCCTTGGTCCAGAGGTGAGTGCACGGTCCGATGTCCGACCCTTCTATAATGACGGGCTTTCCCTCGGCGAGGATCTGTTGGAATTGGGCAGCGGTTTGGATCTGGACGCGAGGAATAGGCGTTACATCCTTGGTTGTGGTGGTGGTATCGATGCTGGTATTTGATGAGGTCGTCGGCAGTCCCTCTACTTTGGGAGGCGGTACTGTCTCAGGGACCATTTTCCATTCGTTGTCAACGCTCGAGTCGGCGCGCTTCAACAGCCAGGTGCCCTCCGTCCAGAATGTTCCGAAGGAGAAGCAGACAGCACCGCCGCCTAGCAGGAGGACCTGATCCTCGTCTACTGCATAAGAGGCATGACCCACCAGCAGAGGCCTAGGTGCTCCGCAGTCTCTTCCCAGTCCTATAGTAGATAGAATGCTGGGGCTCGACGACGAAGGAGACCCGCTGCGAAGCTGGGTGGCGAGCTCCTTCAGATTAAGCAGTAACTGCTCCTGATGCGCAGGCACAAGCTGACGAGGAATGCTGCCACCAGCAATCACTAGTCCCCACGAAGTCTGGCTGGCGGTCGCACCGAAGCGGCTGAGGCTACCGGCAAGGGGCGAGAGCCCTCGCAAGTCTTTGGTCTGATCCTTGACCTCCAGACAGTAGGACCTTTCGCCACGGCGGTGCAATGTCCAGGTCCAGAAGTCTTCCAGAATGACCCCATCATCACTCATCCCGCCGAATAAGATGCCGGAGGTGTTGTCGATGTTTGCCAGGCAAGCGCCGAATCGAGCCCCGGGGTTTCCGCCGCTGATCTCAACCGGTAGCCATCCGTCCCCGTTGTTGCTCCACACCAACCAGGTATCAAGGGTACTGCCATCGCTAGTCTTTCCACCGTACACGAGGACATGATCCGAGTCGAACGCCACTCGCGCCGCACTATGTCTGAACCTTGCCGTCGGGAGACTGTCGGTCGGGCGCCACTGATCGCCTTGTCTTACCCAGCAATCTTGAAACCCTGCAGCTGGTGAAGCACGACCTCCGACAAGCAAACAATCGCTACCAGAGAGGTGGGTGATTGTGTGACACATTCGGGCAGAGACGTCACGCGGAGGGAACGGCCAATGAGGCTTCACAGCATCCTTGGATTTGGAGTACAGATCCGTCGTTGCCAATCGCGTCTGCCGTCCTAGTCCAGCGTGGTACCCAATAGAGCTGTTCTCGTCTGCAATAAGCGCCCCAAATCTTCTTTGCCCGACTCCGGCAGTATGGACTAGTTCGAACTCGTTCGATACGTTGGCCGAAGAGGCAGATAGTTCGATCTGTTCGGTGGTCGGCACCAAGAATCCATCCTGGGTCGAGGCGATCAAGAGGAAATAGTGGGATGAGAAGAGCGCGAACTCCTCCCACTCGTCGAACGGTTCGACCTCGTCCAGTGAACGCCGCAGCGACCTGCTCACGAAATTGTCATCTGACCAGATATCCCAGAGACTCCTTGCGTGTGCATGCTGCCACCCGGCATTCTTGAACCGCTGCTCTTGTTCGTTTAATGAAGGGTATTCGTGGATCGAGAAGAGAGGCGCGCCGAGCTTCTTGAAGTGTTTCATCATGGTTGACGCGAAAGGATGGTCTGGTCCGTCGGGGAAGAACTGCTCCAGTATGCAGAATCGGGCATCTTTCAAACTTGGCGTCAGCAACTAGATGCAGTCTTTCCAAAGGGGCTCAGTCGGGCTGTCTGACCATTGTTCAGCTGCGCGGCCCATTTCAAAACTTCATTGGCAGACGTGACATCCATGTACGTCAAAGAGACCTCCGCGAGGAAAAGAACCGAGCACTCGGCCGGAAGGATCTCTTTGCGCAGGACATCGTCCAGCTTCTTCAAGTTCTTCAGATCACAGCCGATGGCAATATAATGCTCGCTCTGGATCTGGATGGCACTATCGTCCGGCAAGAACTCTACATTCTCGAGGAGCTGCGTGATCTCCTCGGTCCTCCTAATGGCCGTTTTCTTATTGAGCATGAGCTTCTCGTAATCAATATCCACGAACCGCGTATCTCTACAAAGGGACTTTTCCGTGTTGAGGAGAATGAACGGTAGAGGATCACTACGACACCCCGACTTAGTATACCGATTCCAGCATGCCGGGCAGTTTCCTTCGACTACGACTCACAATCCACATCCTAAGTTCAGGACGAATTTCGGCTTGCCAGAGGGTTCCGCCATGAATTTGCGCACTGTTTCGGCCATTGCGTGCATACGGAGCCAATAGCCACGGTTGATCAATGGCGACCGGCGCTGGGGCTTCTTCACGAAATACCGAAAGTAATGCGGTTTAGGGTAGTAGAGCATCTCGACGCTGCGTTTCGACACGATACTGCTATTGTTGGTCTAAAAGAGTCAGGCTCGTAATTTATAGATTAGAGGAAATACATGGGTGGACAATGTAGATCGTGGCCAAGTATCGGCGCCGGCGCATAGTAGCAACCCCGCGACGGAATGGATAGAACTTACTCCCATGACTAGATCGGCCTCTCTCTCGGCCTTGGAAAGAGCTGGCGCCATGCCGGGCTTCTTAGTAGGAGCCGTCGCAGGGCTAGCCTCCTTCTGCGCCGTCATCATAGGCGACTGTGGGGGGCGGGGGGTTTGGGGAAACACCGAAAGAAAATTGATCGATGAGAAGAAAGCGGGATGGGAATAATATTTTAGACTAGTCTCTCCGTACTGTAACTAATTGATTCGGAGCGGCGGCGGGCGATCAAGGTGTGGCCCGAGCGTCAGGTGCTCGCTTGCCGCGCCTGACGCAAACCGCGGCAAATACGAACGAACGGCTGTTCTCCGATCCCTCCGCATCCAACCAACCAGTCCGCTACTCACCCATCCCTCGCTATTATTGTCAACTGGAACGACTGCGATCGCTTTCCTTCTTGAGCTCGTGCAGCATCGGCTCTTATCGATCGTCGAAGTCTATCTTGCGTCTTAACCACCAGCACCCACGAGATATGCAAGGCGAACATCACCAACTGTGACGGAAGCGGTCCTAGGACGGGATCTGTTTAGCCCCTCCATCCAGCAACACTGAAGCTTGTCTAGACCCCGCAGTTGTCTCAGTCCAAGTCGAGAGTATCTTGCATCGCTTGCTTCTCGGTCGCCCACATAGCTCGTCAATCCACACGGTCATAGATTCTTTGCGCAGAGTGGGACGCGGTCGATCACAGCGATCGGCACAGACAAGATGGCGATGAATTTCGTGACGTTCAACCAGGACTATAGCTATCTGGCCGTCGGTAAGGGCCCTCGGGATCATCCTCCAGCTTAACTCATGGAATATCTCTTGACACTTATCAGCGACTTCCAAGGGATTTCGTATCTTCACCACTGATCCTTTCGCGAAAAGCTATGAGACGAAGGAAGGGAACATTGCCATAATTGAGATGCTTTTCTCGACATCCCTGGTTGCGCTGATTTTGTCACCACGTCGCCTTCAAATAACTAATACCAAGGTTCGTAGGACACCCTTGTGCACATTTGTTGGGCTTCGCGGGTTCATGTACCTTGACGAAATAGCTGCTTTGTTTGCTACCTTGCGCACATGACGTATTTGGCTAACACTTTCTTCTTTCTTGATCCCACCTATAGCGCCAGTCGACGATATGCGAGTTGACATTCCCTACCACCGTGCTCGCGGTCAAGCTGAATCGCAAAAGACTTGTGATAGTTCTGGAGGATCAGATCTACCTCTACGATATTCAGACGATGAAGCTATTGTATACCATTGAGACTTCCCCAAATCCAAATGGTAAGACAACGCTCGTTGCCGCGCATTCCTTGTATGTGGTCTAACTTCACTTAGCAATCTGTGCTCTATCCCCCTCCTCCGACAATTGCTACCTCGCGTATCCCCTTCCCCAGAAGGCGCCACCCTCGTCGTTTACTCCTTCTCATGCGCCTCCCGGCACCACACATATTTCACCTACGAGTGGTGAAGTTCTGATCTTTGATACTCTGAAGCTGGAAGCTATCAACGTTATCGAAGCGCATCGATCTCCACTGGCGTGTATAACACTTAACAGCGACGGTACACTGATCGCCACCGCTTCCGACAAAGGAACCATCATCCGAGTGTTTTCCGTCCCTGATGGTCACAAGCTATATCAGTTCCGGCGCGGATCGATACCGTCTAGGATCTACAGCATGTCGTTCAATACCACCTCAACACTTCTCTGCGTATCTTCCTCCACCGAGACCATTCACCTGTTCAAATTGAGCCAGCAGTCTCAGTCATCACACACCACTCCGTCATCGTCTTCGCCCACTGTTGCGGACCGGAGATATAGCCAAAGCTCCTTTGGCCAGTCCTCGGACCCGGACGATGTTGGCGGAGAGTCGGGCTCTTCTGAGCTAGCCTCCAGGAAACATAATGGAACCTTAATGGGGATCATCCGGCGCACCTCACAAAATGTCGGCAGCTCGTTTGCCGCGAAGGTGGGCGGGTATCTTCCCAAGGGTGTCAGTGAGATGTGGGAGCCCGCTCGTGACTTTGCGTGGATCAAACTGCCCAAAACCAATCAAGGCCCCGGCGCCAACGGCAGCAATGGTCCGCTTCGCAGTGTCGTTGCAATGAGCACCAACACGCCCCAGGTGATGGTGGTGACCAGTGACGGAAACTTTTACGTTTTCAGTATCGATCTCTCGAAAGGTGGTGAGGGAACGTTGACCAAGCAATACTCGTAAGTTTCCCTGTTTTGTCTTCAACCATAAATGGGGTCCATACTAAGCATGCAAACCACACAGTGTCCTCGACGCGAACGACCGATTGGGATACTCAGTCATGGATTACTGAATTTGTCTTAGATACCATTCATTTCGATTCTTGCTCTCTTTGCCTTTTGCTTCGCTAAATCAAGTCAGTCATTTAATGAGCCAGTCGCATTTTGTTCTTTCCTTGAGCGTCTGCATTTCAACCTCTGTGTGTCTGTGTCCCAACATCAAGCCCGTCTACATGTGCAAGTCACTATCTCTTCACGCCGTCTTTTTCTTGCTTCTTCTTTTCAGGTACTTAATTAGGGTTCCCTTTGTCCAGACTTCCGAGGACTTATTATATATTTGACTTATAATTCACCTGTGGTTGTGGCTGTGGCTGTTGTCTCTTTTGAACTGCGCGCCGCGCAGAGTAAGCTTCCCTGTTCCGGTGAAATGAGGCTTCTGATGGAGATGTTTGGTGTGTATGCATCCTCGGGCTATACTACGAGGTTTCTGTAACTTAGTTCGCCTTTTGGTTAGTTCTCTTCATCTCTTGCTTTATCGCTCGACTCATTGTATGCCTCTTCGGTACGATATATCTAAATAATGTTATGGACCTCTCCTCGCTCAAGTTAAAGATTTGTTCACTACAAGTTGAAGCACTCATTCGTCACCGATGGTGCCCTACACTCCACACCAGTCACGATATCGGAAAGCAACGTAGTGTGCCTATGTATGACCTACACTGGTGAGGAGAGCACTTTCTCTGAGCTTAAATCAAGCTAATCATATTCGATAGTCACGCAAACTGCCCGGAAAAGTAGAAGCTAAACGAAACCGAAAAACTGAAACCCGACTTTTAGTATGAATGATCAAGCCAAAACACACCGGAGCAAAGAGATTGCAAATTCTTGGGCGAGATGCGGGGTTGGTTGCTCTGTCGAGAGGCTCAGAGCTGTCGACTCTTCTTGTAGCGCTGCCACCAGAACATAGGCAGCAGACAGACCCCCAAAGAACTTAGGTTACGAAGTACAGGGAACTTCTTGTGTCGGTGGACTTGATGCTTGGGATCCTGCGGTATCTCCTTCTCCGAGACAGTAACCTTTTTCTTGGGCTTGGAGTCAGCAGCAAGGGGAGGAGGGTTTGCGGCCCGCTCGACCGCCAGCTGCAGTACCAACAAAGGGATTATGGGGAGATTAGCTTGGTCCGCGTCAGCCAGGACAAAGTCTGAGATGCCCTCGGCGTCCAACGCGTTTAATCCACCGGTCCAGCTCTGACAGTAGGTGCTGGGCAGTCCCCGCAGATGGGCAGGGATTGGTTTGCTCTCAGGCGGACAGCCAGGCCGGGCAAACTTCGCTCTGAGCCTCGTCCCGTCGCGGGATACGTCGAGGGGCTCGATGCGGAACTCTTCATACACGTCGCAGTGAGGGTGATGAAGACATGCCGCCCACAGCGCCTCCTCGTATGGGCCAGGGATGGGCTGGCCCAGGAAATCGGCCTCCAACGAGATAAAGCGCTGGGGGCTCCAGAAGATCTTCCGCGTGACCCAGAGCTTGCAGCCTTGTTGGCTGAAGCCGACATGCTGGATGTATGGGTATTCCTTCAGGTGTTTATAACGCCGCTTGCATTCACTGTCCGTGGACTAGACTACTGTTTAGCGCAATTGTAGGCCGGGCATTTAAGCACAAGAAGGCTCACAGGGACTGTTACTTCCGTACTTTCGAACGTCTGGGGTTGTCGGGATGATTGAGACTAGTAACACTTTAGCAGGCTATGGGACCGTGAAAGACAAGAAGAGGGCTCACTGGGGCTGTAGTAACAGTGCTCTTGGAAGTCGGGGGCTGCTGGAGATCACTGGGTTGCTTCGTGGTCTGCGGCTTCTGTGTGCATCGATTCCCTTGGGATTCCTGCGACTGGACAGTAGACTTCTTCCTGGAATGCTGGTCCCCAGGAGCTGTGGTATTGATGTTTTCAGAGGTCTGCGGCTGCTGTGAATTATCGGATTGCTCTGTAGTCTGCAGTTTCTTTGTGTATTGATCCCCCTGCAACTGCCTGGCCTGGCAACCCGAGACCTCGCTGGATCGTTGGGCCCCAGGAGCTGTGGTATCAGTGCTCTCGGAAGTCTGGGGCTGCTGGGGATCATTGAATTTGTTTGTGGTCTGCAGCTTTTGTGTGCATTGATTCCCCTGGAACTCCTGGTCTGGAAAGTAGGTTCCTCCCTGGATTGTTGGGCCACTAGGATGACACATGAATTAGACGCACTGAGTGGGATATTACAACGCCGATACAACGATCCAGCTCACAGGACTTGATTATCTCTTCTGTGTAGATCCGGGCATTAGATGACGGCCCGATTTCATGGGGCATTTGCGCCGTTGGCACCAACGCTTCGAGAAAAGAATTATCGGCGCAGCAGAGAGAAGCTCGAATCCAAGGTTCCAAGCTGCGGATGCAGCAAGCATCGCAGAGGCTCTGGATATGACGCTTTTTGGCCTCCTCCTCCTTGTCGTTGTTTTTCCTAGTGCGACCCATGGTTGCAAAAGTCCAGCAATGATGATTATGGACCGGGCTGTGAACAGAAAAAGATGAGGCACATGGGCTTATATATATCAGCTTTGCACCCCCTCCATGGGGTACACCTCTGAAGAGCAGGATCCCCGCAGCTTCCTGCAGTGTAACATGTGCCAAAGGTCGAGTGTAGGCTTAAGTTCGCATGACGAGATGGTGACTACGCCTTGGACGACAAGCGCTGCTTGTGCGTTTGGAATCTGCATTCCGTGGAACTGTACTTTTGACAACCAACAAGAGATTGACTTGGGGAGGGGAAACGGAAAATGTGGGCAATCTCTCAAAGCGCAGGACTCATCTCAAGTTCCGATTTGAGAGGCGTTCGTGTCCAGGGATGACTGGAAGTGATCTAATCAGTGTTGTTTCTGCTGTATATGTGCTCCGGGAGCTCGGATACACTTTCCGGTCCATAACTGGACAGGAAGAGTTGGTGTGTACAAACGAGGCGATTGTAAACTCCTAGACGGTGAACTGAGACGCCGTCATTCGGTGGAAATGCCGCAAAGATACTTCTTCAAGAAGTTGGTATGAGCTTACCTTCCAGCTGCAATCAATATGCCTTAGTTCACATTAGTGATATAGATCATTGGAATATTAAATTTGTGGATGGTATTAGTGCAGCATAGCTATGCGAATGGTTCCAGCTGTGCCAAAAACATCAAAGCATATGATATAATTGTAGAGTTATTCACCCTACAGTATCTCGAGGCAGGAGTAGAGTAATATTAAAGTACCTTGGTTAGTTGATGATGCTGACATACATGGATTGTTTCATTCTTCTATTGGAGTCGAAGGCTTGGCGGTGCGGCCTTACATAAGCAGCCTAGCTCCACAGGAGCGCAACGCCCGCCCGAGCGGCGAGGAACTGAGAGAGCTTCCTCTGCTTCCCCATCAACAAGCTTATGATTCCACCCCCCTCGTCATCGCCTGCTCCGTGAAGGTTTATTCTGTTCGACCTTTAACACCTTGGATACCCCCGTCAGAGCATCTTTCAACGCTCTAGTCTCCCCCCCATCCCCGATACCACACAGTCCTACTCGCCATATAATCGTCAGCAATGGCGCAAGATGGCGAGCGGTCAGCTCCCGCCGACAAGGGCAAGGGCAAGGTTGACGATGTGAAAGATTTGGCTGGAGGAAAGAAGGCACAGACCGGCGAGAAGCCTCAAGCCGACGGAAAGAAGAAGGATGATGAGCCCCAGGAAGGTAGGCGATACATTGAGCCCGTGGCATGGGCGGGAACATCCCGACCCGACGCCGCTTCTGGCACCAGCTATGCCAGCCTGCTGTGGCAGTGCTAATCAAATGATATAGAGGAGCTCAATGAAGAAGATCAGCAATTGAAGAACGAGCTGGAGATGCTTGTGGAAAGATTAAAGGTATGGACACAGCAGCTGTTGCTACAGGCCCCGATCGATGACGTTAACGCTCCGCCTTCCTGCCTAGGAGCCGGATACATCCCTCTACAGCCCTGCCTTGGATGCGATCAAGAATTTCATAAAGACCTCGACATCTTCGATGACCGCTGTCCCTAAGCCCTTGAAATTCCTCCGACCTCACTACGATGACCTCACGGCGCTTTATGACAAGTGGCCGGCTAGCCCGGTTAAGGTGCGTCTTCTGTTGTATGACGGCGCGGATCGGAGCGACAATCTGACCTTATCTCAACTAGGACTCCTTGGCCGACATGCTATCAGTTCTTGGAATGACATACGGAGACGAGGAGAAGCTGGAGACCCTGAAGTACCGCCTGCTGACCAAGTCGGAGGATCTCGGCTCATGGGGCCATGAATACATCAGACACCTGGCCTTGGAGATCGGCCAGGAATATCAAAACAGGCTAAATGCTGAGAAGGATGTACAAGATTTGATCGACCTTGCTCTTTCTCTTGTTCCGTACTTCCTGAAGCACAACGCTGAAGCCGATGCCGTCGACTTGCTGAGTGAGCTCGAGATCATCGAGGAAATCCCTCGCTTTGTGGACGAGAACACCTACGCCCGAGTCTGCCTGTATATGGTTAGCATGGTTAACCTCCTAACATACCCAGAAGACCAGCAATTCCTCCGCACCGCGCACGAGATCTATGTCACCTACAAGGAGCTCACCAAGGCCATTGTCCTCGCTATTCGCCTAAACGACACCGAGCTGATCAAGAGCGACTTGAACGCCACCTCGGACGATTCTATCAAGAAGCAGATGGCGTTCCTTGTTTCCCGACAGCAAATATGGCTCGATCTTCCGGAATATGAAGAAGATCAGCTATTCATGGACTGCCTCAACAACACCTCGATCCCCAAGCACTTCAAGTCTCTTGGCAAGGAGCTCAACATTCTGGATCCCAAGATGCCCGAAGATATCTACAAGACTCACTTGGAAAGCTCACGTGGCGCCGGCCTCACCAACGTCGATTCTGCTAGACACAATCTCGCCAGCGCTTTCGTGAACTCGTTTGCTAATGCTGGATTCGGAAACGATAAGATGATGCTGGTCGAAGGTGACAAGGGTCCTTGGGTGTGGAAGACGAAGGATGACGGCATGCTGTCGACCACGGCTTCTCTGGGAATGCTCATGCACAGAGATGTCGAGATCGGCCTGGATAAGATTGACAAGTACACGTACGCCTCGGAAGATCAGATCAAGGCGGGTGCTTTGTTGTCCATCGGTATCCTGAACTCTGGTGTACGGATCGACTCTGACCCTGCCCTGGCTCTCCTGAGCGACCCCGAGAATTTGGAGGCGAAGAGCGTGCCCATGCGGGTCGCATCGATCATGGGTCTTGGTCTAGCCTATGCTGGCTCCAACAAGGAGGAGCTGTTGGAGGTTCTCCTTCCGATCGTCGAAGACAGTGCGCTGGATATGCAGCTCTCTGCCATGGCTGCTGTCTCTCTGGGTCTCATCTTCGTTGGCTCTTCCAACCATCAAGTCAGTGAGGCGATTGCCTCGACCTTGATGGACGAGGAGAGACAAAAGCACCTGAAGGACAAGTGGACCCGTTTCATGGCGCTCGGTCTCGCCCTTCTGTACTTCGGTCGTCAAGAAGAGGTCGATGTTGTTCTTGACATCCTCAAGGCCGTGGATCACCCCATGGCTAAGCCCACCTCTGTACTTGCCTCGGTCTGCGCATGGGCAGGCACTGGCACCGTCCTGAAGCTTCAGGAACTTCTTCACATCTGCAATGACATCATTGAGGAGAACGACGAGAAGAAGGGCGACGAGCTCGTCCAGTCGTATGCTGTACTTGGCTTGTCGCTCATCGCCATGGGCGAGGAGGTTGGCCAGGATATGATCCTCCGACAGTTCGGTCATCTCATGCACTACGGTGCCAGCAACATCCGGAAGGCTGTTCCCCTCGCTATGGGTCTGATCACCCCTAGCAACCCCCAAATGAAGGTCTACGATACTCTTTCGAGATACAGCCACGACACCGACAACGACGTTGCTATCAACGCGATCTTCGCCATGGGTCTTTGTGGTGCCGGTACCAACAACGCTCGTTTGGCCCAGTTGCTCCGTCAGCTGGCTAGCTATTACCACCGTGACCAGAACTCTTTGTTCATGGTTCGCATCGCGCAGGGTCTTCTGCATATGGGCAAGGGCACCATGACTCTGAACCCCTTCCACACCGACCGACAGGTCTTGTCGCGTGTATCAGCTGCCGGTCTGCTCACCGTCCTGGTGTCCTTGATTGACGCCAAGCAATTCATCCTCGCCGAACACCACTACCTCCTCTACTTCCTCATCACTGCCATGTACCCTCGCTTCCTCGTCACACTCGATGAAGACTTGCAGCCTCTGACTGTGAATGTCCGGGTCGGTCAGGCCGTGGATGTCGTCGGCCAGGCTGGTCGCCCGAAGACGATCACTGGCTGGCAGACGCAGAGCACGCCAGTTCTCTTGGCCTATGGTGAGCGGGCCGAACTCGAAGACGAGCAATACATCCCTCTCAGCAGCACTCTGGAGGGTTTGGTAATCTTGCGCAAGGTAAATATTGCGATCCACCATGTTTTCGCTGAATGAAGTTTGCCTGCTAACTGGAATGCAGAACCCCAACTGGGAGGCGGAGACTTCCGCATAAATGAGACGAGAACTGAACATGAAACTTTGCGAGCTTGAATGAGCGCCGGGCAATCACAGCTTTGGGATTCTTGGACTTAATGTATTCAGAACGAACCGGAAATGCCTTATATCAATTAGATCAATGGATATAGGAAGGGGAGTGTTCTAAGTTAAGAAGTTTACTCTTAAGATAGAATTAGTTTCGAGGGCCCAGGTTGATTGACGTAATGCTTCCGTGTTTATGTAGTGTAGATTCTTGTCATCGTCACAGCGGTTCATCAACATTGTCCGAGTTGTATACAGAAAGATCCCGAACAGGAAACTAGGGCATAGGGCAGTGGAGCCCATAAGTTTTCCCCGGGTACCTTCAGGGACGCCGCCGCAATCACGTCGAAGGCTTCGAGATAGGCGTCCGACTCCACTCTTGAAAATCCGACTTGCTGTTAGTTATTTTGTACCTTTTCACCAACTCCGAATTTTGAGGATTTCTCGGCCATGAAGCTCGACCCCAAAGCGATCCGTTACCTGACGGCGGAGGACTTTCGCGTTCTCTCGGCGGTACGCTACGCCCCTCCAAGCATTTCCCCGCCTTGACTTTTTTTCGGTCGTCCATTTTATTTCTCGGAGCAAGCGCATGATGTATTGACCAAAGCTAACAGACAAATTTGTCTTTCTTGAGGAGAAAAGGTTGAACAAGGCAGTCGGAACCATGAAATCGTGCCGACGCCGTTGATTGCGCAGATCTCGGGCCTGCGCGGGGGCAGCGGGGTGCATCGATCGATCTCGAACCTTGCGAAGACGAATTTGATTGCGAAGGTGAAGAATGCTAAATGTACGTCTGCCTGCTTGCCTTGTAAATCGGGGGATATTCGAACCTTGTCTACGTTTTCTTTTTACTTACCATACATATTTTCTTTGGACAGACGACGGCTACCGGCTCACCTACGGCGGGTTGGACTACCTGGCGCTGCACGCGCACCAGAAGCAGAAGGTGATCTACTCAGTGGGCAACCAGATCGGGGTGGGCAAGGAGTCGGACATCAACGTGGTGGCCAACCACCAGAAGCAGCAGTGCATCCTGAAGATCCACCGGCTGGGCCGCATCTCCTTCCGCACCGTCAAGACCAACCGCGACTACCTGCGGCACCGCACCTCGGCCTCGTGGATGTACATGTCGCGGCTGGCGGCGATGAAGGAGTTCGCCTTCATGAAGGCGCTGCGCGCCAACGGCTTCAGCGTCCCCGAGCCCATCGCCCAGAACCGGCACACGATCGTCATGAGCCTGATCGATGCGTTCCCGCTGCGCCAGATCTCGTCGGTCGCGGACCCGGCCGGCCTGTACGCCGAGCTGATGGAGATGATTGTCCGGTTTGCGCGGTATGGGTTGATTCATGGTGATTTCAATGAGTTCAATATCTTGATCAAGGAGGTGGTCGAGGATGATGGCAAAGGGAAGGGGCGTGAGGCTGAGGACGGCGAGGAGAAAGTGACGCTGGTGCCCGTGGTGATCGATTTCCCGCAGATGGTCTCCATCGATCACCCCAATGCCGAGATGTACTTCGATCGCGATGTCAACTGCATCAAACGGTACTTCTCCCGCAAGTTCCACTTCGTCAGTGATGTGCCCGGTCCCTTCTTTGCCGACGCCAAGAAGCAGATGATGGCCAATCCGGGGAAGCGGTTGGATGTCGAGGTTGAGGCGTCCGGCTTCTCGAGGAAGATGGCCCGTGAGTTGGAGAGTTATATGCAGGAGGTTGGGGCGACGGGGGATGGGGGGAGTGATCGGGAGGATGGGGATGATGACGAGGAGGAGGAGGATGAGGAGGAACAGGGAGAGGAGGATGATAGGGAGGAGTCGCAGTCGGATGAGCTCGACGAGAGTTCTCGACGGCTAGGCAATTTGAAGGTGTCGGAGGGGGGACAGTAGGGATCTGCTGCGATGGATAAAAAGATATGATACGATCATGACCATAATGAATAGAACTTTTCTGGGACTTGTAAAATTCTCTCTGCAACTCACGTAGCTAGTTCTGTCGTAGGTGTTACCTTCTTGTTGTTTGCGATTATCCAATAACGTAGATCTTGAGATCTAGAAGTATTACTGAGTGCCACTGGCTGAAGTCAGAAATTGTCCGACTATGAACTTCCACTTCAAACATCTCTCGACCCCGTCCAAGGCATCCAATTGATTTGCACATAAGTGCAAAGAACAGGTAACTGACAATTACCGCATAAGCATTGAGCCAGCCATCTATCCCTCCGCATTATTCCCGGAGTGGAGTAAACTCCCAAGTACCTAGTACTATCAATTTATACTACGGGCGCCGAAGCGGCCAAACGACGCAAACAACGAATTGCAAGAAAGTTCCGCTCCGGAAGATAACCAAACTATTCCGCACCTCCAAATCCACCACCACATTTCGCAGCACTCCTCCTCTTCTCCCCTCTCCCACCCCCGACAAGGACCAGACACCACCAAAAATGGTCCGCAAACTCACGCAACTCGCCAAAAAAGTGCCCACCCGGCCGGAAGGCTGGGTCGGTCCCGGCGCTCCTCTGGAGGCGCGCAAACAGGTCTTTCTGTAAGCCAAACCCTCAATCCCACCCTTGGACGCAAGCCCCATACCGCATACTCCCCATCCAACCGAGAAAACGAGCCAACGCTAACGTGTGCTCGATGCCGGCCAAGTCCCGACTTCACGATCGCCCTCATCCGCACCCCCTTCCTCCCGCCTCGCTACGCCTCCTTCTACGTGCCGCTCAACCTCAACAAGCTCGACATGCGCGACTACCTGCAGCGCGCGTACGGGGTCGGCGTGCTGGCCGTGCGCAGCTTCGTCGAGCAGCAGAAGGTCACCCGCATGAAGTCGCGGGGCCGGTTCGGGTACGGTCCGCTGCGCCGTCCGCAGAGCAAGAAGCGGATGACCGTTGAGATGAAGGAGCCGTTTGTGTGGCCCGAGGCGCCTAAGGAGATGGATAAGTACGTTGTCTTTGCCCCCCTTTTAGTTCTGGTTGGAGTGGTTTGCGTATGCAATCCGCAGCCCGTGTGAGTGGTGCGAACGCAATGCTAATTCTCCGGCACAACACAAAACAGGTGGGAGAAGGACCAGTACTACAAGGCCGCCAAGTGGCAGCAGGAAATGCAGGACGCCCAGAAGCCCGAGGCTGGCATGTTGGCCCCCACCAAGGAGCGCGAGTCGTACGCCGCCGAGGCCGAGAAAATCCTCAGCGGCGAGAAGCCCTGGCGCCCGACTTGGCAGGCCCTGGGGTTGAATTACGACCGCGCGGTGCGTGGGAAGGCGGCTACTAGTCCTAAGGATGGGTCGAGGTCGTGAGTGTTGAGGTGAGGTTTGAGGGTTGTTTGGGGTGGATATGAATGGGTTGGGTACACTGAATGGATGGTACCCAAGGAGAGGATGAAAGGCGGCGAAAAATCCTAGACTTGGGGAACAGGGCTGGCTTGTTCCTTTGGGGTTATGTATTTTCTTCTGGGGGTTTTTTCTTTCATGGTCGCGCTGTATTATATCGCTTTGGGTTTATAAATACATTTTCTTTTTCTCTTTTGGTTCGTTTGGTTTGCGGAGTTGGGATGTGGGTGGATTGATAATAAGTGTATTGGATAATATGCCGTTAAAATTTGAGTATTGGGTGATAATAAGACAAAAGTGGGCGGAATAGCAAAACGCTGCATCGAACAAAACCCCGCTGGCTGCTTAAATCATAAAACAAGAGCATTATCTACAGTTATCCCATTCTGAGAGAGTATCAAACCGGTCTACAGCCGGCTCTCGATGAAATTGGCCTGGTGTTGCCCCGGCCAGTGAGCGTCGGGCCACACCTGTCGAATGGCTTCCCAGATGTGTCTGATAGCCAAGCATTAGTGAAGGTACCAAATCACTCGAAAAGAGAAACTTACTTGACGTAGATGATCTCTAACCCCTCGTTGACCTCCTGCGGTACATCCTTCACATCCTTCCGGTTGTGTTGCGGCAGAAGGACGGTCTTCACGCCTGCACGCAGCGCTCCGATCAGCTTCTCCTTGATTCCGCCCACCGGCATCACCTTCCCGCGCAGCGAAATCTCACCGGTCATGGCGAGGCTAGGAGGCACAGGCTTGCCGCTGAACAGTGAGATCAGGCCGATCGTGTGGGCGAGACCGGCGGAAGGACCGTCCTTCGGAACTGCTCCGGACGGGCAGTGCACGTGCAAGCTGCGGTTCTTCATGATGTCCTCGTTGGGGTCCGCGGACAGTCCCAGCTCGTAGGCATGGGCTTTGACCCAGGTCAAAGCAACTTCAACACTCTCGCGGAGGACGCCACCCAAGTTACCAGTCAGCTGGATATTGCCGTTGCCCGGCATATCAGCCACTTCGATGAACAGGATACTGCCTTGACCTCCGGTGGAGAAGGCCACGAGGCCCGTGACCACGCCGGGCCGGCCATGCTTCTCCGCCAGTTCCTCGTAGAAGCGCTCGATGCCGAGAATATCCTCCAGATCCTCGAGGCTCACCACGGGATTGTACGCTTCCAGTCGGCCGGCGTCACCTGCGTCGGCGTACTGCACGGCCTTGGACCGGCAGATCGAACCGATTTCACGCTCCAGGTTCCGTACTCCAGATTCCATGGTATACGACGTGATGACTTTGTCGAGAATCTCGTCCGATAAGATGACTTGGCCTTCAGAGAGTCCGTTGGCCCGGACCTGCTTGGGAATAAGATGTCTCTTGGAAATGTGTCGCTTCTCGATGTTCGTGTAGCCAGACAACTGTATTGTCTCCATACGGTCGAGGAGCGGGGCGGGAATGGTCTCTAGCGAGTTGGCCGTGGCAATGAAAAGAATCTTGCTCAGGTCAATTGGGATGCCGATGTAGTGATCGGTGAAGGTGTGGTTCTGTTCGGGGTCCAAGACTTCAAGCATAGCTGCCGAGGGATCGCCCTGGAAGTTCGCTCCGCCCACCTTATCGATCTCATCCAGCAGGAAGACCGGGTTAGCCACACCGACCTTCTTCAGACCATTGACGATCAAACCAGGCATTGCGGCAACGTAGGTCCTCCGATGACCACGGATCTCTGCTTCGTCCCGGACACCACCTAGGGATATCCGATGGAACTTGCGACCCAAGGAGGCAGCCACGGACCGTGCCAGACTTGTCTTTCCGACACCCGGAGGGCCGACAAGCAGAAGGATCGGTGATTTGTCGCCGATGCGCTTGGACTCCAACAGGTGTAGCTTGGTCTCAAGAGCAACCCTGTCTGCTTCCGATAGCGTCGGAACATCCTTTTCGATGTCGCCCGCATCGGAAGCATCCAGTTCCTGGGTGAGGCTCTCGATCTGGCGTTGCACATCTTTGTTAGAGGTTCGCTTTAGACGCAGCACCGCCAAGTACTCGAGAAGCCGCTTCTTGATCTTCTCCAGGCCGTAATGGTCGTCGTCTAATTGCTGGCGAGCTCTCTTCAGAGTCTCAGGACCAAGCTGATCTTCGGTGACCTTGGTCCAGGGAATGTCGGCAATATTCTCGAGGTAGCTTCTGCACACACCGTACTCTGCATTCGCAGGGTTCATCTTCCGGAGACGACGCAACTCCTTATCCGCGACTTTCCTAGCTTCAGGGCTAAGCTCAGCGTCATTGAGCCTTTTTTGGAGCTCGTCAACCTCGTTCGCTTCTTTTTCATCGCCGTCGTTGTTCCGGCCGCTTGTCATCCCCGGCGGCGTCAATCCCGCCAGGCCTGCCATTGCTCGTTTGGCCAGCAGCTCCCGCTCGCGCGGATCGATCTGGCTGATATCAAATGAAGACCCGGGGAATGTATTGGTAGTGATGGTCGTGACTTTGACGTTGCTCTTGATATTCTGTACCTGCCGACTCAGAATCTCGATGGCGCCTTCTAGCCTGGCTCGGACATCGAACGAGGCCAGAATGCGGAGCTTCTCCTCAAAACCCGAGTCGGCAACATCGGCCATGAAGTCGGCCAGTCTACCTGCGTGGGAGATATCAGACTTGGTGATGAAGATCTCGAATTTACGAGCGATGATGGGCGATAGGCGGGTTCCCGCCGAGGGCAGAAGTGAGGACAGTCGCAGAAGAGTCAATAGCTCCTTCGAAAGCTGTCTTAGCTGTTGGAACAGGTCGACCGTCTCAGTGTCGTTGATGACTGCGATTTCAGATGCGGATGATTAGTCAAAGACGTCATATAGCATTAACAGAGAAGAATAATGCAATGGACACAAACCTTTATCGTCATGGATGATGGTTTCGGCCTCAAAAAACGGCCGTTCCTTGAGGACTCGTTTGAGGGTGAAACGCTGAATTCCCTGGACAAGGAGGGATGGTTCTGCATAGGCACGGCGTTGGATGCCGATCACCTTGCCCACGGTGCCATACCGGAAGAGGTCCTCCTTGCGCGCTTGTCCCGCATCTATCATCTCGTACTCCTCCCGCTTGTCCTCCTCCAGGGTCCCATCATCGATGACCCGCTGGCCATCTTTGCTGAGATACGGGGAGCTGAGAGGGATGCATCCGAAGGTGACGATACTCCCATCCCGTTTCGCTGCGGGGGAGCGGTCCAGCACGGTAGTCAGGAGGTTCGCGATATCGGGTCGGTTGGAGACCGGAATCCGGAGAGTCACTCCGGGAAGTAAGACAGAGCCTTTGGGGAGCGGTACCAAGGCAAGCTTGGTGGTTCTGCCGCTGTGGGAACCCATCGCGGGATGACGGATGCCAGATCAATTCAAACGTGGGTCGCAAAGGGTACAATGATTGAAGCTGAGAGAGGAATGACAATAAGAGAGGTAGGGTGTGGTCGTTTCAGCTGAGCCAATCTTAAGAGAAAGAGAGAGAGAGAGGATAAGGAGGTGGGAAAACGTGGGATAGAATAGATTGATGGGTAGTTTAAGGGGAAGGGTTGAGAAACGTGAGGAGAGAAAGTGATTAGAAGCTCAAGGGTAGATGGATGGATGGATGGATGGATGGATGGATGGAAGAAGGCAGGCAAGCGTGACACTCCCGTCTGGGGTTGGGGGTGAGGCGGAGAGGAGGAGAAGATCGAAAGATAAGCGCACTCCCTCCCGATCATGCCGAGGTTCGCAGCCGTCAGACGACCAACCCTGAGTTAAATAACCCCCCAAAACCTGGGGGATTCTCCTCTTGTCTCACTTGCTCCTTGCTCTTCCACCAGCTTCTATCCCCTTTGGGTTCGATCTGATAAGAGTACATTGTCGATCAAGATGGTCGCAATTATGAGTACGGAGTACTACTGAGGATACTAAGTTAGTCCAGTTAGTCCACACTCACCATGACGTGTATTGAACAGTAGGATCGCTTATCGTGATGCTCTCTATCGCGAAGAGGCAAAAAGGGCCCCAGTTGTAAGATTACCGCTGTAAGATTACAATATCCCATTATCTTTGCCCCGGACCGGACAGTCCAGCCGGGTCGTATGACAAAACAGAACCCGCAAAAAATACCCGGAGGAAAATGTGCTCGAGCCGGAGATCCAACTTTAACCATTAAGTTACTTGACAGCACGCTTTCTATTGCCACTACTCTGACACCCCCCCCCCCCTCAATTTTAATTGACCCCATCTATTTGTTTGTCCTTTCGGAGCGCATTCCCGTTCTATTCTCCTCTTTCACCCACCCGCTTCTAATCTCCTCTTCCCTGCTCTTATTTCCCCCCCCCAAACACCGTCGGAATGGCCTCTACCCCGCTCGCCAGCGCAAACGCCGCTGATCCCTCCTCCCGCAAGGTCTTCACCATTGGAACGCGCAAGTCCAAGCTCGCTCTGCTCCAAACCGATTTGGTCCAGGCCGCCCTCAAGGCCAAATGGCCCGAATATGAATTCAAGATCCACTCGCGTGAAACCGCCGGCGACCAGAACACCACCATCGCGCTGCGGGACTTCACCACCAAGAATCTGTGGACTCAGGAGTTGGAGGAGCTGTTGATGGCCGGTCATGTGGACCTCATTGTGCATTCGCTCAAGGGTAAGTGTTGTGGCGTGGCACCCAACGGAAGAACAAGAAAAGGCTCCGGGAATTTCTGGGCTGACATACTTGTTGTTGTTGCAACGTAGATGTCCCCACTTTGCTGCCGCCCTCATGCACGCTGGGCCCGATGATGGGTCGGGAAGATACGCGCGACGTCTTGGTCGTCAAGCAGGGATTGCCGTACAAGAGCCTGGCCGACCTGCCTGCGGGTTCGGTGGTGGGCACCTCCTCCATCCGCCGGACGGCCCAGTTGGCGCGGCGGTACCCCCATCTCAAGGTCACGGATGTTCGCGGAAACATCGGCACTCGTCTGTCGAAGCTGGACGCCGAGGATAGCCCGTACGCCTGTCTGATCCTGGCGGCCGCCGGACTGCTCCGTCTGGAACTGCAGGATCGCATCACCGCCTATCTGGACTCCCAGAACGCCGGCATGCTCTACGCCGTTGGGCAGGGGGCGCTGGGGATCGAGGTCCGCAAGGATGATCGGCTTGTGCTCGACATGTTGTCGGGCATCGGTCACCAGGAGACGACTCTGGCCTGTTTGGCGGAGCGCAGCCTGCTGCGCACCCTGGAGGGTGGCTGCAGTGCCCCCCTGGGTGTCGAGTCGGAGTGGGTTCGTGATGCCGATGGCTCGTCCAAGTTGAGGATGCGGTCGGTTGTCGTCAGCGTGGATGGCAGTGAGAGCTCCGAGGTGGAAGTGGATGGCTCTGTGGATACCCCTCAGGCTGCTGAGGAGTTCGGGGTCACGGTCGCCAATGCTCTGGTGGCCAAGGGCGCTGGAAAGATCCTCGAAGAGATCCAGCGGAACAAGCAGGCCTCTCAATGAGGTCTTGTACAGTACAACGATGTTGTGGTGGACAACGATGTTGTGGTGGAGATGCTGGTCCTCTCCTTCACGGAAGGCATGAAGGATATGAAAAAGACGGATACCCATACAAGGAAACGGCACGTGGCAGGTTTAGATAGATTATGATATAACAACGCGATTCATAAGGCATGTATCTGCGTCGATGGCAGATCTAGCGAGAAAATATATGCATTCATTATATGTGCTCGTCTCATGGCAAGACCCAGACCAAGAAACCAAATCATCAGTATCTATGTAGCATTCATGACAATCATCCTCTATTCAGAGTGTTTCCCGAGCCTCGGGGGTTTGCTTCCTTGAACTCATCCCAGGCCCGGGCCTTCATAGTCTCTCCATCGGCGATATCGTGGTCGTCTTCGTCGACCTCTGGTTTGATCCCGGACGCCTCGCCTCCCCCTTCGATAACGTTGCCCCGCCTTCGCTCCTCTTCGAGGTATTCATCGATTGTCATAGTTGGCAGGTTGTGCCCGGAGCGGAACACGCCCTGCTGCAGCTGGGTGCGGCGATCCAGCAGTGTAAAGGGCTGCATCGGCCGTCCCTCCTTGCTCAATATCGGCCCGAGCCTTCCTCCTCTCAAGAGCTCGGCGATCGGGCGATCCAGTCGCTCGGAGTAGCCCGATTCGGCGTCCCCATTGCGTCTCCGGGGGTCATCCTGCGACAGCTCGGTGGGGTTGGGGGGTGCCGTGCGCATCGTGGCCAACATAGACAACTCCTGCGACAGGAGGTCGAGCGACTGGAACGTCTGGTGGGCGTAGAGCGCCAGCTCCGCCAGGTACAATGCGCGCACATCGTCTTCATCGCTTTGCAAGCGGTCTTTGTTCTTGGACAAGTACTGTTTTTGGGGGGTCACATTGAGTAAGCGGGGCGGTCTCGTTCATGTCAAGAAAATTTAGTAGTGGTGGTGGTGGTGGTGCTGTCTAACCTCGAGTTTCTGCTTCAATTCCTTCTCCTCCCGGAATCGGGTGATCTTCACCTCGCGCCGGACCGCCGCATCGTTGGTAGGGGTGAGGGAGAAGGTGGACGGGTTGGCCGCGTACCGCTCGTAGAGCTTCTTGTCGCTGGCGCTGAGGATGTCGTATTCGTCCAGCCGGGAGAGGAACTTTTCGTATTGGCTCAGTGCACGGCGGAGGGAGGCTTCGCGGTCCGATGTGTAGGTTCTTTGGAGGAGGTCGGCGAGCAGGTATTCGACGGTCAGGTATCTGCAGTGAGAGAAAGAGGAGTGTGAACAAAAGACAATCTCAGTTCAAGTGTCGAAGGGATGGGGCCAGTACTGTAGATCTCCGGTGGAGATATCCTCGAGAGCTTCGTTGGAGCTAAACAGCGACAGCAAGCTCACTAATCGTTGGCATTCCTCAAGCTTGGCTATGACTGCGTTGACATCACTGCGATAAGCATCCGTGTTGCTGTCGAACCGCCCTTCCAGCGCGGACTTTTCGGCTTTCGCCTCGGTGAACAGGGTGCGTAGGTTCTGGGGTTGTTCCATTGGGTGTGATTTTGCGTCTTGCGGAGGGTGGTGCTGGGAGATTTGCTGGAGGGAGTTGAAGCTGAATACGGAGGATGGCCTCGAAGAAATAATTCCTGGGCCCGCCCCGCGGCAAGCCCCGCATCTATCAGTTTAGGGGTGGATCCTTGCGCTCCATCCCGGTTGCTGGGAAGTATATATATTCAACACTAAACTTATTGCTCCGGTCTAGTCCTGTCTATGTTATTGGCTTATTTGCGAAGGCTAGATACTTGTAACGTCAGTTGTAACGAGCAGATACCTTTGGCGAAGATCATTTCGAAGTTGTGTAACGCCCATGTATCTTTTCGAAGACAAGTCTCCAGCCGGGGTGTGAGACATTCACCCACTACAAACAGACCGCACGTTTGTTGTATGGTTTGTATTCACTGCACGACACGGTAACACTGGCAGCAGCTGTTGATGTGAGGTTCAACCCACTGCAAGACTTGACCATTCCATTGAATACTCACTTTACCTCTTTCTGCATCTCTGACACGAATAACTTCCCTCTCGCCGCCACAATCATCCTGCTCCGAGTCGAGAGCAAAGCATGAAAATGACCGGGTCAAACGTCGAAAACCTCAGCGCCGAATTTCTGGGCATCCCTGCCTCCAACAGTAAGAATCGCACCTCAAGCACCACTAACGAAATCAGTGGAGTTGAAATCTCCTCAGAGGACGTCGAGAACGCTTCCAGCTCGTCTGACTCGGATGAAAAAGAAGAAAGCATCAACCCAATGGATGCCTCGCAACGACGGAGACTCCAAAATGCCAAGTTCAACGTCCTGTTAGTTCATTCCATCACTTACCCTTCATTTCTGGATGTAACTAACACTCGCATAGCTTGTCCAAGCGCGCTGTCACCGATCCAGTCGCCACCAACAAAAGGGTGGCTCCTGATCTGCCGGATGCTCAGCTTTCGACCGCTCACTTGATAGTCAAGCATGATCTTGCCACTGGTACCTTGGACCCAAGAGACTACCAGGTGGAACTATTCGAAAGGGCCAAAGCACAGAACACGATTGCCGTTCTCGAAACTGGTATAGATTGACATCCACTCATCAAGTCTGGCATATCTGATCCATGTGAGTTATAGGCTCGGGAAAGACTTTGATCGCAGTGCTGCTGCTGAGGCATACACTGCAAAACGAGCTAAATGATCGTGCTCAAGACAAGCCGCATCGCATATCTTTTTTCTTGGTGCGTATACCTCTCCATGGTTATATGAGAAAGCTTACTCGTCTACAGGTTGATAGCGTTACTCTCGCGTTTCAGCAAGCGGCAGTGCTGCGTCACAACCTTGATCAGAGCGTTGGTCAGTTCTTCGGCGCCATGGGAACTGATCTATGGAACAAGGAGATCTGGGATGAGCATTTCAAGACAAACATGGTCATTGTCTGCACGGCGGAGATCCTGCATCAGTGCTTGCTCAATTCTTACATCAGGATGGATCAGATCAATCTCTTGATCTTTGACGAAGCTCATCATACCAAGAAAGATCATCCGTATGCACGGTTGGTGCATTGTATGACAAAACTCAAGTACAATGTCTAACTGGGCTTAGGATTATTCGTGACACATACCTGAAGGAGGTTCCTTCAAAACGGCCAAGGATATTTGGGATGACGGCTTCGCCAGTGGACACCAAAGGTGATGTGGTCGATGCTGCGATGTATGAACAAGCTTTCCTCTTTCTCTCAGATGCACTTGCTAACGTCTCATAGGAGACTCGAAACGTTGCTTGACAGCACTATTGCCACAACATCCCAGGCTACCTTACTGCGCCAATATGTCAATCGTCCAGTCGAAGAAACGTGGGAATACACGAGATTGGAGCCCCCGGTAGCGACAGCCTTGTACAAAGATCTCAAGCAGCGTTTTGGTGATCTCGAGTGTCTCGAGGGCATTTTCAAATTTGCCTGGCAGGCAACCTCTGAGCTAGGTAGTTGGTGCTCGGATAGAGCATGGCTACGTGCTTTAGCAGATGACGTTCTGCCCAAACTCGAGGGGAAGATCAACAAGTCGGTTGAGTCTAATAGTTCACTCACAGAGTCCCAGGACACGCATGCACAAATCTTGCGAATCAGAGAAGCCAGCGACCTTGTCAAAAGATATGAGCTCAGTAGCCCTCTCAGTCCAGGGACGTTAAGCTCTAAGGTGCAGCTGCTCCGTGCAGAGCTGCAGAAGCGCTTTCTGCATCCAGATCAGACAAAGTGCATTGTCTTCACAGAAAAACGCTACACTGCCTTGATGCTGTTTGAGCTTTTCAACAACCTATCTATCCCTTTCCTTCGACCTGGTGTGCTTATTGGAGTTCGATCGGGTGACGTTGCAGGAATGGGCATAACCTTTCGTCAGCAATTCCTTAACCTGATCAAGTTCAGAGAAGGAGAAATCAACTGCCTGGTATGTGATGATCCTGCATACAGAAACAATAATGCTGACTAGATAAGTTCGCTACCTCGGTAGCTGAAGAAGGTCTCGATATCCCGGACTGCAACCTCGTTGTTAGGTATTCAGAACTACACATCCACCATTGAGAGCGTCTGACTTATAGCATAGGTTCGATCTTTATCAGACACTCATTCAGTACGTGCAGAGCCGTGGCCGTGCCCGACACTACAGGTCAACGGTATGAGAGATGACTCCCGATCCGCCGAGGTCAACGCTTATGTCATTCACAGTATGCAATTATGGTCGAAAAATACAATCCGCAGCACCAGGGCCGACTGTCGGAGGTTCGAGATGCCGAGGTAGGTTTACATCGTGCTTACAAGAGCCGGGCTAATCTGATACAGAGCATAATGCAACAATTCTGCGAAGCTCTGCCTGAGAACAGATTGTTGCATGGAAACGATGACCTAGAAAAGGTTTTGGAGAAAGAAGCCGGCAAGCGGACTTTCACCATCCAAGCATCTGGTGCCAAGTTGACCTATCACTCCGCCATTGCCATACTCGCTCGCTATGCTAGCTCTCTGGTAAATGCGATCCATGTGATAGAATGTCATTGTGCTGACGTAGCAACCATTCAAGCAATATGAGAAAGAGCAAGACGCGAAAGTGCACTATGTGGTACTTCCTGTCAACAATGCCTTTGTTTGCGAGGTTATTCTGCCTGAGAAGTCGCCAGTGGTAGGGCTCACTGGGAGCCCGGAGATCCGAAAATCGAGAGCAATGCAGTCTGCAGCATTTGATACCTGCATACGGCTACGCAAAGCTGGGTTGCTCGACAATCACTTCAAGTCAATGTTCCACCGTCGCTTGCCTGCGATGAGGAATGCCAAGCTTGCCATAACCTCCAAGCAGACTAGCCAGTACGACATGATAGTCAAACCGTCATTCTGGGAAGACAAAAGAGGCGAGCGTCCAAGTAGTCTTTACATCACTGTAGTCCTGTTGAAACCTTCTGGTCCGCTGACAAGACAACATGCAAGTCTCTTGTTGCTAACTAGGAACCCCCTTCCCGAGTTTCCAGCATTTCCCATCTATCTCGATGAGGATATAGAGACGATTGTGCATCTGGTTCCTTTGAAAGAACAGCTAAGAATCTCAAAGATGGAGCTGCAATATTTGACGACATTTTTCCTTCGAGTGTTCGGTGATATCTTTCACAAGACCTATGATTACCAACCCGAGAGGATGACATATTGGCTAGGACCGACACATATACAAGTAATTCCAGATCGAGACACCAACCCCAGGGACTTGATTGATTGGAAGACCGTGATCCATATGTATAAGAACGAGACTTTGCCGGTTCCAAGCAACGCAAATTCCAATTATCTGCTCGATCGCCTGGTCTTCGATAACTGGAACGGAGCGTGCAGATACTTCACTCTTGCGGTTGAGAAATCTCTACACCCCTCAGATCCCCCACCTCCTTTCGTGGCACGGCGCAGGTACATGAACGATATCATGAATTACAGCACTAGTCTTTCGAAGAACTCGCGTGCCAAATTCCTCTCGGGTTGCGATTGGAACCAGCCTGTCTTGAAAGCGGAGTTAGTTCGCCTTCGCAGAAACCTGTTGGATAAAATGACGGACGCAGAAAGAGACGTCGAAACGAGGTGTTATATTTGCGTAGAGCCACTTAAGATTTCTGCTGTTCGTGATTTCTTCTGCCCCGTTCTCAGCTGCTTTCTGAACTGACCATAACAAGATTCCTGCTTCTGTAGCAGCCTCATGTCTGGCTTTTCCTGCCATTATATCCAGGATGAACTCGTATCTGATAACCCTGGAAACTTGCGCCGGGTTGGATCTTACGATCAAGCTTGAGTTTGCACTCGAGGCTTTAACCAAGGATTCTGATAACACAGAGGAGCATCGAGCCCAGCAACTTCACGTGCAACGGGGTATGGGGAAAAACTACGAGCGCCTCGAGTTTCTTGGGGACTGCTTTCTCAAGATGGCTACCTCCATTGCTCTTTTCTCACAAAACCCAGACGATGACGAATTCGACTACCATGTCAGCCGAATGTGTCTTGTCTGTAACAGGAACTTATTCAACACTGCGGTACAGAAGGAACTCTACAAGTATATTAGGACTCAAGGTTTCTCTCGGTATGAAGCCCCTAGACATATTAGATGGACATAATTCACTAACAACTACTAAAGACACACATGGTATCCTGATGGCTTGAGCCTCTTGCGGGGAAAGAACCACAGCAAGCAGATGAGCTCGGAAAGTAAACATGCACTCGGAGAGAAGACCATCGCCGATGTCTGTGAGGCGTTGATCGGAGCATCTCTGCTCACCGGGGGACCCCGGCATCGATTTGACATGGCAGTAAAAGCAGTGACTGCTCTAGTAGACGATGCGAGCCACAAAGTTACCTCCTGGAGGGCTTACCAGAGTCTATACAGCATGCCTAGATATCAAGTCCAGACCCCTGATGGTTTCGAGCTTGATTTGGCCCGACAGGTCGAGGAGAAGCTCGGTTACAGTTTCAAGTATCCCCGGCTCTTGCGATCCGCGTTCACACACCCTTCCCTGCCCTCCGCTTGGGCTAAGGTTCCCTGCTACCAGCGACTGGAGTTTCTTGGAGACGCTTTGCTTGACATGGTCTGTGTCGAGAATATATTCCACCGTTTCCCAGATCGAGATCCTCAATGGCTCACCGAGCACAAGGTAGGCGACTGACCGCCATGGAACTGGCAAGAACATTATTGACAATTGAGCTGCAGATGGCGATGGTGTCTAACAAGTACCTCGGTGCCTTAGCGGTTAAGCTGGGCCTTCACACGCACTTGAAACATTTTAGCAACCCTTTACAGTCACAAATCACTCTTTATGCGCAAGCAATTCAGATTGCGGAGAGTGATAGCAAAGGTGCAGTAGATTACTGGGTTGATGCTAACGATCCTCCGAAGGTAGGGAGATGTCTGATCCAGATGTACCGAACCAGGCTAATTTGACTGTCTAGTGCTTGCCGGATATGGTGGAGGCCTACTTGGGAGCCATCTTCGTTGACTCGAGCTTTGACTTCGAGGTGATTGAAGACTTCTTCCGTCGCTTTATCCAGCCCTATTTCGAGGACATGGCCATCTACGACACATTTGCTAACAAGCATCCAACCGTAGGAGCCACTTCCTTGCTTGTTAATTTGAGGTGATGACTGACCTCGGCTAGACGTTCCTCCATAACCGACTCGGAAATGAGTATGGTTGTTTGAACTACTGCCTGAAAGCTGGAGAGCTGCCCGGCGCCGACGGGACTCAAGCAAGTGTGCTGGCAGCAGTCTTTGTGCATGATGTGGTCATTGCCGAGGGTATGTCGTCGTCTAGTCGCTACGCCAAAGTCAAGGCCAGCGAGAGGGCATTGGCGGCTCTGGGGGGAATGACGCGGTTGGAGTTCCGCAAGAAATATAATTGCGATTGTCGGGAGGTGTGTGATGCGGCGGACCAGGAAATCGGGACAGCGATATGAGGAATGATGTGCTTTATGAAGTCAAATCAGTCGACAAAATGTTGAATGAAGAGTTGATGTGGCTGTCAAGATCTATGATTATAGATGTGGTGGTGTACTCCGTAGGCAGTCTAGACTGGGCGTGCAGATCCGTGGTAGGCAAGAGCTGGGGCACGGAGCGGCTAGTCTTAAACAGGGAAGGTGGCAGGCATGCCCCCTGACTGACTGACTGACGGTCTGTTGTTCTCCAACCCGCGTCCGCTGGTTGGGAAAAAAAGTGCCTGGAACCACAATAAACTGAAAGCCCGATCGGAAGATCTTTGGTGTTATCATACTACCTACAAAGCCCTTTTATGAACCCCTGAACATACAGCTTCTCATTTCATTTCCTCACTTTCAGCTCGCTTCATTCATTCGATCGCTCTCTTTTCTGCCATGGTATTCTAAGTTCCGGCTAGTTATACCTAGAGCTTAGTTTGATTCCGCGCACCCGAACCGATACCGCGACTTTCTGGTGTCAACAAATCCGCATCTTCTCCCGCTCCCCCCCCCCCCCCCCCCCCCCGGCTCCTCTTTCTCCCGAATCTAACAACAAGAACGAAACCCATCCTACAAACTCTATGACATTCGCGCATCGTTGTACATAAGGCGTTACAGATATGGAGGTTGCCAGTGCGGAGGTCTCAAACGGGGCCCCGCCATCGGCGCAGACGACAGCTTTGGTGGATCCAAGTGCTGTCATTCAGTATTTGATCGGTGTGTTGGAGGTGACTCTCGGCGCTCTGAGAACCGAGCTGGAAAGCACCGGCAGCTTGCTATCCGAGGCCAAATACAATGAGACTGTGCAGCGCTGCACCCGGTTTGCCTCAGAGTCGCAGGTCGCTCTCTATGTGCAGAAGGACCTGGTGGCCGCTGGAGAGGCCAACGGGGCCGACGTTGACGAGGGTACCTACTCCTCCTGGGACAGACACCATGCTGCTTTTGCGATCAATTCCAGCTAATCCATTATCTTCAAATTGCGCAGAATCGTCAAGCCAGTACGTGTACAGCCTCGCCGCAGAAATCTCGTCCGCCCCGACAACCGTCGCCTCCGTCGCCTTCATCAAGCGGCCCTCGGCCATCGATCCCTCGCTCCCCATCTCGTCGCAGATCCAGGTGCTCAACCTTCCGGGTGTCGCTTCCTTGAGTACCGATCCGACTCAGCAGAGCAACGCCCTTTCACCCTACGAGATCCTACACCTGCTGCTTCGCCACGCGCTCAGCCCTTACTTCGAAGCTCATAGCCGCACCCAGGACGTCGCTAGTGGAGCAAAGCCCCGGACGGATACGGAGGTGAAGACTGGGGTCCCTGGCACCAAGAAGAAATTCGCGGAGCTGGAACTCGCGTTTCAGCATTTACAGCAGAATGTCGAGATCCCCGCCTTGAATCTGCCGCTTCATGAGGTGGTCCAGGGGGCGCTGCTCGAGGCAGAAAAGCGCGGAGTCAGGCCGTCGGTGGAGCTGATCAGCCCGACGATACTGGAGAGCAGCGCTTTCATCAACAGTATCCAGAACAACGTCAACGGCTGGATTCGGTCGATTCAGACCATCACCAAGATGTCTCGTGATGCCGATAGCGGGTCCGCAGCTCAAGAGATCAGCTTCTGGCTGTCAATGGAAACTGCTCTCGAAGGTATCGAAGCTCAACTGCGCGGCGACGGCGTTCAGTTGACGATGGACATCTTGCGCCATGCGAAACGTTATCAAGCGACTCTCAGCTTCGTCGCGGACACGGGCTTGCGCGAGGCAACCGATTTGGTTCAGAAATACAACCAGCTTATGCGGGACTTTCCCCTGGATGAGTTGCTGTCTGCAACCACGTTGCAGAAAGTCCAGGAATCCCTGAACTTGATCTTCAACCATCTGAACAAGAAGTTGAAGATCTGCCCCTATCCCATTAAGCGCGCACTTTCCTTGGTGGAAGCTATCTCTGGAGACCTTGACAACGTGATCCATTCCCTTCTACACGGCCCTACTATCCTCCATCTCGATTACCGTGAGTTCCGATCGTTGATGAAGACAGCCGGCGCCATCTGGCGAACCTGGGATGAAAATTTGAAAGAGTTCACCAATGTCGCTCGTGAGTCTACTCGACGCCGCAATGAGAAGTTCATTCCGATCAAGATCGCCGCGCGCCACGAGAAGACCCAAGAACGATTGAAGTATATTAATACCTTCAGAGTCAATCATGAGCAGCTTCAACGTACAATCGTGAACGTCCTCGGTCCAAAGACAACTTCTGCTGGGGATGCGGTTGCCGGAGCTGGTTCTGATGGAGCCGTCATTGTCGAGGAGATTGGCGACGTTGACGCTGTTGAAGAAGTCGCTCAAGCTTACGCAGCCCTGAAGAATGTTGACGTGTTGGATGTCTCTCCTTCTGGCACCCAGCAGTGGATTAAAGAAGAGATCGCTTACAATGAGCGTACGTCCCGTGTCGAGAACTCTATCATAGCCCGTCTTCGAGACCGTCTGGCAACTGCAAAGAACGCCAATGAGATGTTCCGTGTCTTCTCCAAATTTAATGCTCTTCTCGTCCGCCCTAAAATCCGGGGTGCTATCGGCGAGTACCAGACTCAACTCATTGAAAACGTCAAGCAAGATATCTCATCCTTGCATGAGCGTTTCAAGCAACAATATGGTCACTCAGAAGCACATGCAATGGCGCAATTGCGCGATATGCCCCCTGTTGCCGGTGCCATTGTTTGGGCGCGGCAGATTGAGCGTCAATTAGACGGATACATGCGCAAAGTTGAGAACGTGCTTGGAGAAGATTGGCACCTTCATTCTGAGGGGCAGAAGCTCCAGGCTGAGAGTAATCTGTTCCGCAAGAAACTGGATACGCGCCCGGTCTTTGAGTCTTGGCTCCACGATGTACAACGGCGGCACATCACCATTTCCGGCCGCCTGTTCAACATTGTGCGCAACCGTGCTGCTGGAAACACGCTGGAACTTACTGTCAATTTTGATGCCCAGATCATTGCCTTGTTTAAGGAAGTAAGAAACCTTATCTGGCTTAATTTCCAAGTTCCCCATGCGGTCAGCAACATTTCCAAAGAAGCCAAGCGCGTCTACCCATATGCCATCAGCCTGATGGAGAGTGTCCGCACCCTGCTACAAACAAATCGCTCGATTATGACCATGACCGATGTTGCAATCCTGTTGAATGGATACGTGAACGACGCTCAAACCATGATCATCAAGGGTGTTCCCCTACGATGGGAATCGTTTGTCCACTCATATGAGCTCCATGTTAAACAGTCTGCGTTGGCTAACGGAGCCATTGAGACGGCCATCCCAACCAGGGGAGAAAGCAAGCATGTTCAGTTCGTCCGTGAGTTCGCTGGATCAGCATCCGTACTTCAGTCCAAGACAGCGGTCCTGGCTTCGATCAATGAAATTATCCAGAAGGCAATTCATGAGCTGAAGACCTGCCCTTATGATGCTACTGCGTTTAGACAACGCCTAGATGCTATTCAGGTCGCAGTCGACAAGCTGAACTTAGAGAACTATGTGAACCTGGGATACTGGGTCGCCAACCTGAACCACAAGATTGAATTGATTCTGCGCGAGCGCCTTCATCGCGCCATACGCGAATGGATTCTCTCTTTCCAGGACGCAACGGACAGTCATCACACCATGCAAATCTCCAGTAGAGTACAGACCGGTGAGAACGAAGCTTCTTTGTACAGCATCGAGTTCCCCGGCCTCGTACACGAGATCTCCATGCGCAACCAGGTTCTCCACCTTGACCCACCTCTGCAGTATGCCCGCGCCAGCTGGTTCGCTCATTTTGACAACTGGCTTGGTGTCATCTGCAATCTTGAGAAGATTAAGTCGTCTAGATACCAGATTTCAATCGATGTGCAGAAGATTCAGCTCTCTGAGGCATGCTTCGCTACTCTTCCCCAACACTGCACCAATGAATTGAACCAGGTCTACAATGCTATTGAGTCGAGACTGAAGGATGTTTCGGCGTACGTGGAAAAATGGCTGCAATTCCAGTCCCTCTGGGACTTGCAGTCAGAACAAGTCTATGACATCCTTGGTGATGACCTGTCTCAATGGTTGCAACTCCTCCAAGAGATTCGAAAGAGCCGTGCTACCTTCGATACCTCGGAAGTGAGCCGGTCATTTGGCAACATTAAGATTGACTACGAACAAGTCCAGACGCGAGTGAATTCCAAGTATGATCAATGGCAGCATGAGATCCTGCTCAAGTTTGGATCTAAGCTTGGAGGCCGAATGAGGGAGATTCATTCTGAGATCGCTGCTGCTCGCAGGGACCTGGAAGGACAAACTTTGGAGGCAGCCTCTACGGCCCACGCTGTCTCTTTCATTACAATTGTTCAGCAGTGCAAGCGCAAAGCCAAGGTTTGGGAACCAGAGGTCGATCTTTTCCGTCAAGGCCAAGCTACACTTGCTCGTCAGCGCTATCAGTTCCCCAGCGATTGGCTTCACGTTGAAAACGTTGATGGCGAATGGGCAGCCTTGAACGAGCTCCTTGCGCGGAAGAGCAAGATCGTCCAGGACCAAACCGAAGGACTGCGTGCGAAGATTGCGGCCGAAGACAAGGTCATTGGCGACAAGATCACGGAAGTCATCAGCCAGTGGAACGAAGAGAAGCCCGTGTCCGGTACAATTCCGCCCGAAGAAGCGTCTCGCACACTGAGCTCGTTCCAGTCTCGTCTGGAGTCTCTGCAGTCCGAGTATGAGATGGTTTCGAAAGCGAAGGAGGCTCTCGACCTTCCAGCGGGCGTAGAGTCTGCGTTACCCGCCATTTTGGAAGAGGTGCAAGATTTCATGTCTGTCTGGGCAGCTCTGTCGACCATCTGGAAGAGCCTTAACGACCTGAGGGACATGCTCTGGACTAGTGTTCAACCGAGAAAACTTCGTCAATCCATTGATGGATTGATCAAGATGACAAAGGAGATGCCTAGTCGCATGCGCCAATACGCAGCCTTCGAACACATCCAGAATGTGCTTCGCCAGCTTCTCAAAGTGAACCCCTTGCTCTCGGACATGAAATCTGAGGCCGTTCGCGAGAGACATTGGCACAAGATCTACAAGGCATTGAAACCCGGCAAGAGGTTCTCACTCGTTTCCCTGACCCTCGGAGATGTTTGGGATCTTCAGCTTGCGGTTAGCGAGACAATAATCCGTAATATCATTGCCCAAGCACAGGGTGAGATGGCCCTCGAAGAGTTCCTGAAGTCGGTCCGTGAAACATGGCAGAACTACTCCCTCGACCTTGTCAACTATCAGAACAAATGCCGTCTCATTCGTGGCTTCGACGACTTGTTTGCCAAATGTAGCGAGAATTTGAACTCTCTCCAGGCAATGAAGCATTCTCCTTACTACAAGGAATTTGAGGAGGAAGCTTCCTCTTGGGAGGACAAGCTTAACAGAGTTCATGTTCTTTTTGACGTCTGGATTGATGTTCAGAGACAGTGGGTTTACCTTGAAGGAGTTTTTACTGGTAATGCAGATATCAAGCACCTGCTGCCACTTGAATCTAGTCGCTTCCAGAACATCAACTCTGAATTCTTCGCCGTCATGAAGAAGGTCTACAAGTCGCCCTTCGTGCTGGATGTACTCGCTATCAATGGAGTACAAAAGTCTCTCGAGCGTTTGGCCGAGCTGCTGAACAAGATCCAAAAGGCTCTGGGAGAGTATCTCGAGCGGGAGCGTGTGTCCTTTCCTCGTTTCTACTTCGTTGGTGATGAGGATCTGCTTGAGATCATTGGTAACTCCAACGACGTTTTCCGCGTCGCAAAACACTTCAAGAAGATGTTCGCTGGTCTCTCGGGTGTTCTGATGGACGATGATAACAACATCATTGGCTTTACCTCCAAGGAAGGTGAGGAGGTTCGACTCAAGAAGGAGATCAACCTGGTCAAGACGCCTCGGATCAACGACTGGCTCAGTGCTATTGAGAGCAACATGAAGCTGACCCTTGCCGAGCTTCTGGCGGAAGCGGTGGAACAATTTGAACCGCTCTACAATGCCCCAGAAGTTGATCACACTGCCTTTAATGATTTCCTGGCCAACTATCCCGCACAAATCGTGGTTCTTGCCAGTCAGGTTGTGTGGACCGGTGCTGTTCAGAGATCCTTGGAGAGCGGCGGAAGCAATCTTCCCGCATTGTTTGAGTCTCAAGTCCGAGTATTGGAGCTGTTGGCCGCCACGGTCCTTGGCGAGTTGGATGGAATCACCAGAAAGAAGTGTGAGCACATGATCACGGAATTCGTCCACCAGCGAGATGTCATCTCTAAACTCATCTCCATGAATGCTTCCACACCGACTCACTACTTGTGGCTCCTTCAGATGCGCTACGTCTACCATCCTGAAGGAGACTTCCTCCAGAGATTGTATGTTCACATGGCTAATGCTAAGCTGAACTATGGTTTCGAATATCTGGGTGTTCCTGAACGGCTTGTTCGCACTCCTCTTACCGATCGTTGTTTCCTCACCCTCACCCAGGCTCTGTGTCAAAGACTGGGAGGTTCTCCTTATGGTCCCGCCGGTACCGGAAAGACTGAGTCAGTTAAAGCACTTGGCCTCCAGCTCGGAAGATTCACTCTCGTTTTCTGCTGTGACGACACTTTCGATTTCCAGGCCATGGGCCGCATCTTCCTGGGTATCTGTCAGGTCGGTGCCTGGGGTTGTTTTGACGAGTTCAACCGTCTCGAAGAGAGAATCCTGTCGGCCGTGTCTCAGCAGATTCAGAATATCCAGATCGGTCTTCGGACAGGTGAAGATGACGAAAAGGCCCAAATAGAGCTGGTCGGTAGACGTCTCTCCGTCAACCCCAACACTGGTATCTTCATCACCATGAACCCTGGATATGCGGGACGTTCCAACCTCCCAGACAACTTGAAGAAACTCTTCCGGAGCGTGGCTATGTCCAAGCCAGACAAGGAATTGATCACGGAGGTGATGCTTTTCTCTCAGGGCTTCAAGCAAGCCAAGCGTCTGTCGAAACAGACCGTTCCCTTCTTCGACCACTGTTCCTCGCAGTTGTCCAAGCAGGCTCACTACGATTTCGGTCTTCGTGCCCTCAAGAGTGTCTTGGTCAGTTCAGGAGGTCTCAAGCGTACCAGAATAGCCAACTCGGGTGGTGATCTGGGACCTGATGAGATCATTGAGCCGCAGATCATTGTCCAGAGTCTGCGCGAAACGATTGCCCCGAAGCTGGTTCGTGAGGATGTCGATAGAATGCTGGATATCCAAAGGCAAGACTTCGCAGGAGTCGAATACGTGCCTGCCAACTATGAAAAGCTCACTGCAGCCGTTCGTGAAATCGCCAACGAGCAACACTATGTCGACAGCGAGATGTGGATTACAAAGGCCCTGCAGCTCTTCCAGATCCAGAGTATTCATCACGGTGTGATGATGGTGGGTAAGTCGGGGTCCGGTAAATCTGCTGCATGGAAGATTCTGCTGCAGGCTCTTCAGCGCATCGAAAATGTCGAGAGCGTTTCTCACATTATTGACTCCAAGGTCATGTCCAAGGAGGCACTATATGGTAGCTTGGATCCGACGACTAGAGAATGGACCGACGGTCTCTTCACTGGTATCCTCAGAAAGATCGTAGACAACCTTCGAGGTGAAGACGCGAAGCGTCACTGGATTGTTTTCGATGGTGATGTCGATCCGGAATGGGTAGAGAACTTGAACAGTGTCTTGGATGACAACAAGCTCCTGACACTTCCGAACGGAGAGCGTCTCAACCTGCCACCCAACGTTCGTATCATGTTTGAAGTCGAAAGCTTGAAGTACGCGACTCTGGCGACGGTCAGTCGTTGCGGTATGGTCTGGTTCAACGACGACACGGTTACTCCTTCCATGATGATCTCGAACTATGTCGAGTCGCTCAGGACCCGAACCTTCGAGGATCTGGACGATGACAGTGCTCCCGCGGGCCAAGCTGCCATCAAAACTCAGGATGCCCAGGAGATGCTTTCCAATATTCTCAAACATCTGCTGCAGACTGATGAGCTTGTCTTGAAGTCTCTCGACGAAGCTAAGAACTACAATCACATCATGGAGTTTACCAGTATCCGTGCACTGAACACTCTGTTTAGTCTTCTCAACAAGGCCTGTCGCAACATTCTCGAGTACAATATCCAACACGTTGATTTCCCCTTGGACTCTGAGCAGATCGAAGCCTACATTTCGAAGAAGCTTCTCCTTGCCCTTGTGTGGTCTTTCACAGGTGACTGCCCCCTGGCAGACCGCAAAGCCTTTGGTCAATTTGTGTCTGCGTTGACGACAACTGATCTTCCACCTGATGGAACGTCGTCTATCATCGACTTTGATATTACTCTGCCCAAGGCTGAGTGGACAAGCTGGCAATCACAAGTGCCCTCCGTGGAGATCAACACGCATTCCATCACTCAAACTGATGTGGTCATTCCTACTGTGGATACTGTTCGCCATGAAGACGTTCTGTACTCCTGGCTCGCGGAGCACAAGCCTTTGTTGCTGTGTGGTCCTCCAGGTTCTGGTAAAACCATGACACTGTTCGCTGCCCTTCGAAAGCTGCCGAATATGGAGGTTGTCGGCCTCAACTTCTCTAGCGCCACTACTCCTGATCTCTTGATCAAGACCTTTGAGCAGTACTGTGAGTATAAGAAGACTCTTAACGGTGTTGTCATGTCTCCAAACCAGATTGGCCGCTGGCTGGTCATCTTCTGTGATGAGATCAACTTGCCTGCTCCCGACAGATATGGAACCCAGCGGGCAATCTCCTTCCTTCGCCAGCTTGTGGAGCAAAATGGCTTCTGGAGGACCTCAGACAAAACATGGGTCACTCTCGATCGCATTCAGTTTGTCGGCGCTTGTAACCCTCCCACCGATGCAGGACGTACCCCCATGGCCGAACGTTTCTTGCGTCACGCTCCTCTTATCATGGTCGATTACCCGGGAGAGATCTCCCTCATGCAGATTTATGGAACCTTCAACTCTGCAATCCTCAAGATTCTTCCTTTGTTGCGCGGATACTCCGAATCACTCACAAAGGCCATGGTTCGATTCTACCTGGAGTCGCAGACCAGGTTCACGCCTCAAATCCAACCCCACTACGTTTACTCGCCGCGTGAACTTACCAGATGGGTTCGTGGTGTTTACGAAGCTATTAAACCGCTTGAAACACTTTCTGTCGAGGGTCTCGTTCGGATTTGGGCGCACGAAGCATTGCGTCTCTTCCAGGATCGACTTACTACCGAGGAAGAACGAAGCTGGACTGCGGACGCTGTGCGCCGTATTGCGCTTGACAACTTCCCCACAATCGACGAAGAGCAAGCATTGAAGGGCCCGATCTTGTTCTCCAACTGGCTCTCCAAGAACTATGTTCCAGTTGAGCAGGAGCGCCTACGTGACTTTGTTAAGGCACGCCTCAAGACATTCTGTGAGGAAGAAGTTGACGTGCCTCTCGTCCTGTTCAATGATGTCCTCGAGCATGCCTTGCGCATTGACCGCGTATTTCGTCAGCCTCAGGGCCATCTCATTCTTATCGGTGTCAGCGGCAGTGGTAAGACCACGCTGTCTCGTTTTGTAGCCTGGATGAATGGTCTGAAGGTATTCCAAATCAAGGTGCATGGAAAGTACTCTTCCGAAGATTTCGACGATGACCTTCGGACTGTTCTTCGCCGCGCAGGTTGCAGGGGTGAAAAAATCTGTTTCATCATGGACGAAGCAAACGTCCTCGACTCGGGATTCCTTGAACGTATGAACACTCTTCTTGCCAATGCCGAGGTTCCGGGTCTGTTTGAAGGTGATGAATTCTCCTCCCTGATGACAGCTTGCAAGGAGGGCGCACAGCGTCAAGGTCTCCTGCTCGACAGCCAGGAAGAATTGTACAAGTGGTTCACGCAGCAAATCGTCAAGAACCTTCACGTCGTGTTTACCATGAATCCGCCAGAGGAAGGGTTGTCATCCAAGGCTGCAACAAGTCCCGCGCTGTTCAACAGATGCGTTCTCAACTGGATGGGCGACTGGTCGGACCAGGCTCTCTTCCAAGTTGGTTCTGAGCTCACGCAGTCGGTCGACTTGGACAAGCCCAACTTTGTTGCCCCTGATAGCATCCCTGTTGCTTATCGCGAGCTCAGCCTACCTGCATCTCATCGGGATGCTGTTGTCAACTCTATGGTGTACATTCACTACTCGCTACAAAGATTCAACCAGCGCCTGCAGAAGCAACAAGACCGGACCACGTATCTGACTCCTCGCCACTACCTCGACTTCGTCGCCCAATATGTCAAGCTTTTCAATGAGAAGCGAGAGGACCTCGAGGAGCAGCAAAGACATTTGAACGTGGGTCTTGAGAAGTTGCGCGATACGGTCGACAAGGTTCGCGATCTTCGAGCCAGTCTTGCGCAGAAGAAGACGCAGCTAGAGAAGAAAGATACGGAAGCCAATGAAAAGCTGCAGCGTATGGTTGCCGATCAACGAGAGGCCGAGCAGCGTAAGACTGTCTCTCTCGAAGTACAAGCAGCCTTGGAGAAGCAGGAGAAGGAGGTTGCACTCCGGAAAGAGGTCGTTCTGAACGACCTTGCTCGAGCCGAGCCGGCCGTCTTGGAGGCTCAGAAGAGTGTCAGCAATATCAAGCGTCAGCATTTGACCGAAGTCCGGTCCATGGGCAATCCCCCTGCCAGTGTTCGGCTTGCTCTGGAAGCTGTCTGCGCTCTACTGGGCCATCGGCCCGATAGCTGGAAGACCATTCAGGGAATCATCCGCAAAGATGATTTTATCGCAAGCATCGTGAACTACGACAATGAGAAGCAGATGACGAAGCAACTCAGGGTGAAGATGCAAGCTGAATTCCTTTCCAAAGAGGACTTCACCTACGAGAGAGTGAACCGCGCCAGTAAGGCCTGTGGTCCTTTGGTGCAATGGGTCGAAGCACAAGTCAATTATTCCGAGATCTTGGACCGTGTTGGACCCCTCCGTGAGGAAGTCGACCAGCTGGAGGAACAAGCTCTTCAGACCAAAGCTGAGGCCCAGACCATCGACAAGACTATCAGAGACCTTGAGAGCAGTATCGCCACCTACAAGGAGGAATACGCAGCACTCATCTCCGAGACTCAGGCTATCAAGGCAGAAATGGAAAGAGTACAATTCAAGGTCGACCGCAGTGTCCGTTTGCTGGACAGTCTCTCGTCGGAACGCATTAGATGGGAGGAGGGAAGCAAATCGTTCGAGACGCAGATCAGCACGCTGGTTGGTGATGTGCTCATCGCAGCAGCCTTCCTTGCCTATGCTGGTTTCTACGATCAACAGTTCCGCAAAGCCATGATCGACGAATGGGTCAATCAGCTGCAGCAGTCAGGTATTGGCTTCAAGCCACACAACCCCATCACCGAGTACCTGTCGAACGCCGATGAGCGCCTCACTTGGCAAGATCACTCGTTGCCCGTTGATGACCTTTGCACGGAGAACGCCATCATCCTCAAGCGCTACAACAGATATCCCCTCATCATTGACCCGTCTGGTCGTGTTACGGAGTTCCTGGAGAAGGAAAGCACGGATAGAAAACTTACCGTTACGAGCTTCTTGGACGACTCCTTTGTCAAGCAATTGGAAAGTGCTCTGCGTTTCGGCAATCCCATTCTCATTCAGGATGCCGAGCATCTGGACCCCATTCTGAACCATGTTCTCAATAAGGAGTACCAGAAGACTGGTGGTCGTGTGCTTATCCAACTTGGCAAGCAAGAGATTGATTTCTCTCCTTCGTTCAAATTATTTCTCTCCACAAGAGATCCGTCTGCCTCGTTCCCTCCGGATGTTTGCAGTCGAACAACCTTTGTCAATTTTACTGTCACGCAGAGCAGCTTGCAGACGCAGTCTCTGAACGAGGTCCTGAAGTTTGAGCGCCCCGACGTCGATGCCCGGCGTACCGATCTGGTCAAATTGCAGGGAGAATTCAAGATCCATCTTCGTCAACTCGAAAAGCGACTTCTTCAAGCGCTGAACGAGTCTCGCGGCAATATCTTGGACGATGACAATGTCATCGAAACGCTCGAGACATTGAAGAAGGAGGCGGCTGAGATTTCGAAGAAGATGCTGGAGACCGAAGGCGTCATGACGGAAGTCGAGAACATCACCCTCAACTACAGCATCATTGCTCGCTCTTGCAGTGCTGTTTTTGCCGTCCTGGAGCAGCTTCACCATATCAACCATTTCTACCAGTTTTCTCTGCAGTTCTTTGTTGATATTTTCAACTCCGTCTTGTACCAGAACAAGCGTCTTGCTCAGGAGAAGGACCATGCTGCGCGAGTTCAGATCATCCTTCGGGACCTGTTCGTTACGACCTATCAGCGTACCTCGCTTGGGTTGATCCAGAAAGACCGGATCACACTCGCTATGCTCCTTGCTCAGGCTGCGCCCTACCCGATGGACAAGAGTCTGATCGATATGATCCTTGATGAGTCAATGGAGGGCGTGGATCTGTCTACAGCGACTGAGCGCAAGGCTGAAGTGCTCAACAAGATCTCCAACATGTCAATCTTCAAGTCAACCTTCCCCGGCATTTCTCCTGAGCAGTGGGACCAGTTCCTCGGCGAGGAGCTGGCGGAGAACTTCATCCCTGCTGTGTGGGATGACAACATGCAGAACCTGGACAAGCTGCTTCGGTCACTGTTGCTGGTGAAGCTATGCCGCATGGACAGATTTGTTCCCACTGCGGAGCGCTTCATTGAGGCAGTCTTTGGTCGGGAACTATTCGAGGGAAGCACGGATCTGAAGGACATTGTCGAGCAGGTCAACGCCACCACGCCAATTTCCCTGAGCTCGAGCCCTGGCTTCGACGCGAGCTACAAGGTCGACGCCCTTGTCGAGCGGATGGACGCTACCTGTGCAAACATTGCCATGGGATCGAACGAAGGTCTGCAGAGTGCCGACAAAGCGATCAGCAACGCCGCGGCGGCCGGCACCTGGGTCCAAGTCAAGAACGTCCACCTGGCGCCGTCCTGGCTGCAGAGCCTGGAGAAACGCCTGGAGTCGCTCAAGCCGCACAGGGATTTCCGACTCTTCCTGTCGATGGAATCCAGTCCCAAGATCCCGGTCAATCTGCTGCGTGCCTCGCGCGTTCTCATGTACGAGCAGCCCGCCGGTGTCCGGGCCAACATGAAGGATTCTCTGTCCTCGTTGTCTACCCGCGCCTCCAAGGCGCCCGTCGAGAAGGCCCGTGTCTACCTGCTCCTGTGCTTCTTGCATGCCGTCGTGCAAGAACGACTTCGCTATGCTCCGAACTTGGGATGGAAGGGATTCTGGGAGTTTAACGACAGCGATGTAAGTTTTGTTGCCGTGTATTTCTTTTCGCTCACACACTAACCCCGTACAGTACGAATGCTCCGCGCACATCATCGACTACTGGGTCGACACCGTGGCCCAGGGCCGCTCTAACGTCGCCCCGCAGAAGCTCCCCTGGGAGATGATCCGCACCCTGGTGACGGAGACGTACGGCGGCAAGGTCGACGACCAAGGGGACTTCGCGCAGCTGGAGTCGCTGGTGACTAACCTCCTCACCCCGGCCGCCTTCGAGGACGAGCACAAGATCGTTTCGGGAGTTGGCGACAGCCCCAGCGACAGTTTGACGTTGCCCGGCGGCACCAGCATCCGCGACTTCGTCGACTGGGTCAACAAGCTCCCCGAGCGCGAGCCGCCGACCTACCTGGGTCTGCCGGCGAACGCGGAGAAGCTGCTGCTGGTGGGCCACGGCCGCAAGATGATCTCCGATCTGGCTAAGGTGACGACTTTGTTGGATGAGGGGGAGCAGTTGATGATTGAGTCTGCTTAGTTGGTCTGTGTTTGGTGGGACTCATCCTACAATTTGTGACGAATGGGGAGCGGGAGATTCGATTGTGTATGTTTGACTTACTCTGCTCTGTGAGGGAGTAGTCTGGTCTCTTCTTTTCTTGTCTTCTTACTTTACTTGTTTAGTGGACTGGGTACTTTAGAGGAGGGGGGTAAATAGATCGGTATTCGAGGTGGTTGATTGTATTCTAGACGTGTACGGAATATTATATTGTATGTTTAGGAAAGGGGCGGTCTAGATGAACGTGGAATGGACGGAATACTACTTTGTACCGTTCAGAGAATATGAGGTCTAGACTATAACTCGTTACGTAGGTTGCAGCTCCTCCCAGGAACAAGCCATCAATGTTTACCACGGAGGAAAACGAAACTTAGTACTATGGGAGTCAGTATCACCACTGAATTGCAAGACACTGCATCGACAAATAAGAACACATGATCATTCCCAGAGAAACAGCCATCAGATCAACCCAACCCACTTAGTCCCCAGGCCAGAACTTAACCCCCCCGTCAGCTCCTAAGCTCCCAACCCATTCAAAGTAACCAGATACAAGCCAACATCATCACCGTCATCGTCAATTTCTTCCACGACCAGACAAAGTCAGACCAAACAAAGTTCACTCCCACCAGAAGGCTGAAAGTCCAACTCACAACACCACACCAACCAAGCACCGCACTGTACCGCACCAGACAAGACAAATCAAACCAACCCCACCTGCCTGCCCCTTTACCACAAACATCAACTAAGCCCTCCACCCCCGCTCTGCTGAGTTGTCAAGACAGGATGAACCCCAGACCAGTGTAGTCCACAAAACCGCTGACCAAGCCATTTTCACGAACCCAACCCTAGGCTAGATCCAAAACATCAATATACCAGCGAGAAAGGTCACGTCAGGCCAATCAAGTCAAGTCAAGTCAAGTCAAGGTACGTGAGGCTTGTGTTACGTGTTCCTGACTTCTGGCTTTTCGAAGGGGGGATCGAATGGCTTCTGAGGGTATAGGTATGGGTAAGGGTATGGGTATGTATGGGTCCACGGACCGGGACGGGACAGAGAAGGGATAAATCGTAAGTCGTAAGTCGTGAGTCGGGTTGATTTGGTTGTTGATTTGGTCGTTGAGGTACATGTACATGTACTGTCTGTAGGTGCAATGGAAAAAAGAAAGAGGTCGTGACGAAAAAAGTGGGCGAGAGATGTGGATTTGTTTCGGGTTTGGACGGGTGGGGTTTTGGAGATGCTACTGGAAGCCGTAGATGGGATTACCCATCTTTTGTTTTCGTGGGGTTAGTTTGGTTTCTAGTGGTATCTCTGAGACTGGGATGGATGGACATGGAGCTGGGGGAGGTATGGGATTGGGAGGGTGAGGGTGAGGGTGTGCTTGTGCTTGCTTACCTGGTTCAAAACAAACGTCACCTGTTTGTTGTGTTATTTCAGTTAGCAGTGTGGGTTAACTTATAGCTCGTTTCACTTCTTTAGGTTGGGGTTGCCAGTTGTGCTGCTGGATGCTGCATTGTTTCGTAGAAGGGGAGAGTCGGGGGGAAGAGGGGAAAGGGACGTACGTCTCTAGTCGTCACCACCTATAATTATCCAGTGTTTTGGTTAGTGGATGTGTACTATCGTTTAGAGCAAGGCATGCTTTGATCATTTCTTCTGATACAAGGGAAAGACAGATGAAAAGAAACTAAGACCGGGGGATGGGCATAGATGACACAGAGGACAGTGCAGTGCAGTACAAGTGAGTGCGTAAGTGAGTGAATGAAGTCAGGATCCTCTCCTCTTCTCTCTCCTCCCAGGGGTAAAGTAAAACTATAAATGAGATGACATGAAAAGAGGAAAGCTGACCTTACGCTCATGGCCTGGAGTGGTTCCGCTGTCCATAACGTGCACAATGCGGCGGATGATCTTGTCGTGAACAGTTAGATGAAAGAGATGAGAGGTATGGGTTTGTGGAACCGGTGATTCGCTGTTTGCCGAAGAGATTGGGGAATAGGGACTAAGGTTTTGAAGTTTGAAGCTTGCAGAAGTGTGATATGGGCTGGGCTTACTTCAGTAAGACGATCTTTGAGGGCCCTGCGCGCTTCCTCATAAATCTCGTTGCCGATGCGATAGACGCCACCGCGGCGGGCGAGACGGCTAGGATGGGAGTGGTTAGTTTGGTTTGCTTCAGGATGAGTGATTGCTTCAGAGCTGGTTTTTTGAAATGCTGCTGAGCAATCTGATCCTCGTATTGCGGTTGCAAGGCAAGAGGATGGAGGACGCATACCGGATCGCGGGGCGAGCTGATTCCTGTCAGTCTGGAGGTATCATCATATAGCTTGCAGCAAAAGATGCAACTTACTGACACCCTGGATGTTGTCTCGAGCCAATTTGCTGGGACGTTGAGAGTGAGGTTAGTGGCAGTGTAGCTGGGGGATTGACACTGGCTGTACTGTAGGCAAAGACAGCAGCTCGAGTTAAGGCAAAAGCAAGCAAGGCGAAGGCATAAAGCGTACCGGAATCGGCGTCTGGGCATGAAGGCCCGATGCTTGCCACTCTCCTTGAGGAGATCGAGGTCCATCTTGAATAGGCTGGGCGACGGGATGATGACTAGCTGGGGGCAATGCGAGGGTGATGTGAGGGTAATGCTTTCGTCGGTCTTGGGTGAGGGGATGTGATGGTTGGCATGAGTTGAAGCTTGGAGGTCTACAGCCAAAGGGAAATCTGGTGATGTGTTGTGCTGCGATGATTATGTCGGCGAGGGGAAGTCTCGGCGTTGCCCCCCCAAAACCTCCCATACTGAAACGCAAGGGAACACGCTGGAAAACGGTAACACATGACATAACATTAGATATCGTGGTAAGTTTATAGGCTATTAGAATCAATATCACGTTGCGGTGCGTATGGATGCATGAAAGGGGAGCGTGAAAATTCAACACCACTCAAAACGCCGGGACAATGTCCGCATCATGTCCTCCCTCTATGAGATGAAAGTCGCCTCGGAGAACAAAGTACCCTCTTCGGTGATTTCTTCATCGCCGATCTTAAGCTTCAAAGATAGCTTCTCCTGGGGAGAGTACTGTCCGTCAATTAGTTTGATGTTGACTTCACATAGTTCGGAGGATACATACCTGGAAGATGTACGGCCGAGTACCGGCAACACTGCCAGCAATGGTCTTGATGAAGCCTGGGACCTCGGCCATCACGTCAATCCGGTCCAGGCGGCTGCCCAGAGCTCCATCGACCTCGGCGTGAACCTCCTTGCCATCGTTGGACTTGCCCTCCCAGACCCACTTGATGGATCTCGGCTCGGGCCAGTCACTCTCGGCATCCTGGTTCGATTCCGTGTGGGTGGCAGTGTTGGTGCTACCAGCATAGACGATCTCTCCGTCCTTGACAATACCACCGACGTTGACCACGGTGGATCCGTACGAGGGAGGGGTAGTGTATTCCATCATGATGGCCGAGTAAGTAGGGGTCTGGAAGTTGAGGAAGTTCCATCTCGCAGCTGTTTCCTGTCAGCAGGGTCCATGGACAACCCCAGATCCGACTTACCCGCGTGGTGGGGCTTCATGCCCTGGAGCGCGTGGATGAACAGGCCGCGACCCTTGAGGTCGAAGTTCTGTTCCTTGGTGGTGATGGTTCCCTCCACGGCGCAACGAGGCCAGAAGGCATGGCTCATAGAGCCCCAGGGGTTCTGCGGATCCGTGCCGAAGAATGAAGTACCGTCTTTGCCGACAACAAAGCCCGGAGCGGTGCGCTTGAAGGTCAAGTTCACCAGACTGTCCTCATTCACCGCCGACTTGATAGTGTAGGTATCTCCTTCCTCATTCAGCGTCACGGCGAGGTTGTCGGCGCCAAAGGAAAGCATGCTCTCGTCGAACATGAAGTTGGAGAGAGGGTCGGAGTGCCAGTTGTGGGGAGCGTCACCCTTGAGGTTGAAGATCTTGGAAGTGAACTGGGCGGTAGTATGAATTCCACTGGTCCGAGCACATCCCAAGGTCAGTGATGCAGCTACCGAAAGAGATCCGTCCAAACTCACACAATGTTGCTGTAGATGACCTGGCACAGTGCTAGGGTACCATTGTCGCCCATGACATAGAAGACATGAGTCTCGACGTTGGTATATTGGTGAGCACGCCAACGGAGATCATCCTTGGTGAGTTCGGTGTAAGGGGTTTCTTGCGCCTGCTGGGCAACCGATCTGATAGCCTCCGGACCATAGATCGGTTCCTGAGTGCCAGCAACGCTCGCGAGACTAGACAGTGCAAGTGATTAGTAAATGCGGCGATGCTATGGCTATCAGCCGCTAGAGTCACCAGCCACCAACTTACGTAGACTTAAGCCAGTTCATGGTGGGCTGTGTTTGTACGAGTGAAAGAGGGGAGGAATATGGGTAAGAGAGGATGAAGCAGCACAAGCGGTGGGGGGGAGAAAAGTAGCAGGAGGATTGGAAGGTGGGCGGGAACTGGAAATCGATAGCGGGCGGGGCCCAAAAGGGTCGATCACCGTCTGGGTCCCGAGAGGTACTTTCGAGAGTTGGTGAAGGACGCAGTGGTCAGGATTGTCTGATATCTCTCGTACAAGTGATAATTAGCTGGTGCCAGCTACTATGGAGTATGCCAACACTGCGAACCAGGCGAAGAACCAGAAATGAGGATTGGGCGGTTCATAGATCGTCGAAGGGACGAAGAATGACGTCCGCATTGCAAGTCGGGATGGTTTCGCTTGTCGCCCAAACGGAAAGAAACTCCGGCCTCCGCCGCGCCCTTTCCCCTTTGGGAACCCCAAGAAAAGTTGCAGTTCCTCAATGCCGCATTCATCGGGTCCGCCGCGAAAGTGTTAGATTGTTGACTACCTGAGCAGCCTGTCAATTGCCCCCTCTTCTCGATCTCGAATATCTGTCATCCCACCTCCGATAATCACTCATCATGGCGAAGAAGGCATTGCCCAAGGATCAGATCGTGAAGCTGATCGTGGGAGCTGGCCAGGCCAGCCCCAGTCCCCCCGTCGGTCCGGCCCTGGGTAGTAAGGGTGTGAAGAGTATGGATTTCTGTAAGGTGAGTTGAATGTCCACATTGGATCGATTACAATAAGTTATCCTTTTTTTCCATTGGTATTCCGGCTGTATTTCCTGGGGAAGCGAAATACCGGTGCCCGAAAGAAAGAGAACACATGGCTCACGACAACCACCACTATACAGGAGTTCAACGCCCGCACTGCGCACATCAACACCGGTGTCCCTATCCCGGCCCTCGTCACCGTTCGTCCCGACCGTTCGTTCCTGTTTGACCTCCGGACCCCGACTACGACCTATCTGCTCCTGCAAGCCGCCAACGTCGAGCCGCGCAAGAACCGCATCCGCGGGGCCCAGAACCCCGGCCACGAGATTGTGGGCAAGGTCTCTCTCAAGCACATCTACGAAATCGCCAAGATCAAGCACACCGAGACGCGACTGTCCGGTCTGAGTCTGCAGGGCATGTGCAAGAGTGTCATCGCCCAGGCCAAGTCGATTGGAGTGGAGGTGGTGCCGTGAACGGCGGACAAGGGGGAAGTCGACTGTATTGTATATGGGATCCTTGCTACCGGGCGATCACTGCTGCTAGCTGTCTGGGACTGATGATCATGGCGTTCTTGGGGGACTGGGTCTGTTGTCATTTGTATTAATAGGCATTGCATGTGATATAGAAAGCGTTGGCTGGTGCCTGAAGCGTTCTACACAAACAACCTCGATCCTGCTTCGCAAACCGTAAGAGTCCATTGAGTGGGTGGCAGGGTCAGCGAGTTAGCTACTCTGGACTGGTAAGAGACCATCTACGCTCGCCAATGTTGCAGGCCTAGTAGGGCATCGGTCTTGGCTCAAGCAAAGCGACTCCTCCGTGTCACCCGCACGGCTGCTACTGTCACTATGCCAAGCTCTTTCCGCCGTCCATCGTGCGACCTGAGGGCGGAAGAGGAGACAGCAGGAGGCGAGAGTGCGAGTCGCAAGGAGCCAAGAGGCGGACAATGACTGCACCAGGTGTGGTGAGGCATGAAACGGTCATCCACCATTTCTGCCGAGCCAGGCCAAGACAAGGAGGGTACGCAAAGTGTAGCAATCCCGTCGACGATCATCGCGATCACCTAGGATACAGCGAGCGGACTTGGTCACTTTGAGGGTCGCAGAATGAGGCAGTGCAAGTCGTTCCAGGCTGGGCTAAACCACTTGGGCTTGGCAAGGGCGGGAATAGCCCTTATATGTTGCTTTGCATGCAAGTTTGGTGATGATGCGATGCTTGGCATTCTACAAGGGGGATTGCGGAGATGCGTCAGAGTGAGTCGATCACATTCCTGCCTCTATTTCCGGCGGCGCTGCAGCTCCTTTGTTCTCCGCATTTTCTGGTTTGACATAATCTGGGCGGCGATCGCACTCGAATCGTCGCTGAGTAGTAGACTGGTCTCGTTACCGCTTGATAGGGTTGGACTGCTGATTGGGATCAAGGAAGCGAATTTACCTGTTTATGATAGTGCCTCGATTCGGAAAGGCCAAGGATGGTCGGAGATTGACTTGTTAATGCTCTGAGGTCTATCCAAAGTATGCTGGTGTTGCAGCAACTCGAATCAGTCTTGTTGATATTTGATTAAGACAGCGCAATGGCAGAAATCCACTTCGGTCAGCCTTATCGCATTCTGCCAAAGTTTTGGTGGTTGATGCACACTGGTCATCGACTGGAGGATAGATGGGGATATTATAGCCTAAAAGGATCCGCAACGACAGGGTTTGCTGGTGATTCTTCCTGTCGACGCGGACAAATCAATGCCGGCCTTGCCTCCAAGGCTGCCGTTGAGCAGCTGCAGCATCCCCGCTCCGAATTCATCGAATTTTCCATCTTCCTTTTTTTACTGGCGTTTTGTGCTGTCATCATTGTTACAGAGATGTCAACACAGAAATGTCCAGACATTAATCTTTCTCAATCATATAGCGAGGAATCACGATGAATATCAGCACCAAGCATGAATCGTCTACACATACAGTATGCCTATTCCCGGGGTGACCCATGATCCCAGCTAGGGCTGCCAGTTCAAGCTCTGACATGGGATCTTTTAAGGACTCATAGATAGTAGTTAGATACATAGTACGATGGATACGGAGTAGTGGGGACGGGCTAATATGGTTCATTCCGGCGGGGTGGACCGGTCAAATAATAATGTGCATGGCAGGGAAGGGGCTGGTTTTAAGTCCACGCCAGTCAAGATCCAGAAGAATCTAGCGGGGTACGTACGCAGACTACTAGGTAGTACTCCGTAGACTACCATCAACCGGCAACTCGGCACCAGTCATTATTAACAATCATGATAACAATGATGATTGGAACCATTAGCAGCTGACTGCCAACTCCGGCCAGATGACACTTTCCTTGCCCTTCCTCTCTGATAACAAGATGATGTCGACATCCCAGAGTTCATCCGGTGACCCCCAAGAATCGATCGATTTTATGGTTCTCTCCGCAGAATCCCGAACCCAGAGCCGGTCTTGGTCTTGGTCTTGGTCTGGTCTGGTCTGGTCTGGTCTGGTCGGTCTCTCCATGGCCAATCTTCTCCGCACGGGGTCGCTGATCGTGTTCCCAAGTTGCGATGAGGATGATGGAGATAGAGAGAATTAAGTACTTGAATACTTAGAGAAGTTGGTGAACCGTGCATGCAGGCGCAATTCATTCCCCCTTCTACTCTCCCGATAATAATAGATTCCCCCTTTGGGAACCCCAGGATTCTAGAACCGGAACCGGCTGGAGAGGAAGAAATTCCCGGGCAACTTTCCCATTGCAGCCAGAATAGCTTTTCCAACTCCATCCATCCTGAGGAATATCATCGGTCGTTAAGTTAGCTTGACAATATCGAGTCACCCTAGAGAGTAGAATCAAGTCATCTTCAAGTGAAGAACTAGAGATGAACCAGGTACAGTACTTACTTACTGTACATTAACTAAGTAGTAGAGTTGAAAGCAGACTCAGTCCGTGCCGCCGCCGCTATTGCCGCCGCCCGGCTGGATTTCCTTCGCCGAACGGCTGCTTCTCTTTCTGACTTTCTGACTTTCTCTTCCTCTTCTCTCTTTAGGCTCTCTAGTCTGGTCTCTGTTTCTAGTCTCGCTCTGTCTTCTCTCCTTCTCTCTCTATCTCTCTCTCTCTCTCTCTCTCTCTCTCTCTCTCTCGCTCTCCCTCTTCCACTCTCTCCATCTTCTAGCCCGGTGGAACCTCCTCCCCCCGTCTCATTCCTGTTGCTGCCTTTCCCCTTCTTCCCTCTTCCAACCAACCCTCCTCCCCTCTCCGTTTCCTACCTACTTCCAGACCCTCTCTCCACTTCCCACCTTCCCCTCCTCCTCTTTTTCCTCCTCTTTTTCCCCCAAACTCACTCCTCTCTAAACTTCTCCTCATTTTTCTACTTCCTCTCAATTTGTCACAGGGCCACTCTCGGATCATAATTCCTGTGGTTGTCGAGTGGGATAAATCTCCCTCATCCTTTCTATCTCCTGTCCAGCGTCCAAAGTTCTCCGGGTGAAAGTGGTGACCGTTTCTGGACAAAAGATTTGCTCCGTTGTCGTGCATGGGAAATCCTCCGTGCAACTCCCCCGTTCTGTCCTACTCGCCCGCCTTTCACAGCAGCCCGCTGATCGCAAGAGTGTTTCATTTCTGAATTTCCGATTCATTTAATTAGTTCTGGGGTGGTTACCAATCGCGGTGGTCAAGGGATTCCACAGGCATCAACCGTGGAGGGGCATGCGTCCCACAGCGTGGTCTTGAGCCGAGTATGACGTCTGAAGCGACCGATTTTGCCCAAGCGAGCAATCCCAGCGACCCTGGTAAGCTACTCTCCCACTCGCGGCCAAGCAACCTCCCCGCCTTCCAACCACCCTCCTAATGCCATTTCGCTCTCATTTTTAGCACCTCGCTCTCCCCAATCTTCCAGCCCGATGGTCCCTGGTCCAAACATGGCTTCGGGAGATGTCAACCCCAGCCTCAATCCTCAATCCGGGCAGGTCCGGTTCTCTACGGTAACGGAGGAAATCGAGCCTACCGATCCGTCGTCTTCCGTCAAGTCTCCTGGAGCAGAGTCGATCAAGGATACGCAGCATGAGGAGGAACTGCGGTCGCTAGCTGCCAGCTTGCAGCGGTCCCAATTGCAGGAGAATCGATTGCGGCAGTTCTCTTACGATCCCATCTCGTTGCCGTCATCTAGAGTATGTATTCTCGATCCCTGAGCGGTGATAGGTGCTTGGGGTCATGCAGCATACAGCAAAGAACATTCCATTTCCATGGATCGCTTTCTCCTCGCATCGAGCCTGCATAGCCATTCCAGATCTGGCCAGAAGCTGACAGGCATCCTTCCTTACAGGTTGCCTCCCGGGAATCGAGCGACCGCAGTGCACGCGAAGCAAATGGATCGGGCTTCCCCTCGCCCCGAGGTTCCCCACCAGTGTCCGCCATGCAATCACCCCCGCTGACGCCCGCAGCCACACATTCACGGGAATCCAAGTCGATTGATACTTCTTCCACATCCAACACCACCGATCGGGCCGGTAATGCCGCCCAGTCCACCCATATGACTCCCGCAACCTCCCCTCCAGCCAGCGCTGCCGCACAACATAAGGCTCCTCAAAGCGCCCCCTCCTCCCGTCCATCCTCGACCGATCAACTGTCGAAGCAGAACCAAGTGGCACAGACCTCTTCTCATCCGAACCACGGCGCGCGGCATCGGGCGCAGTTCTTTATCGGTCCCACTGATGGATCCCAGGAAGAAAGCCCACCAGCCACCCCTCGCGGTGATCCCGAGAGCTATACCCCTCCGGGTGCGATCACGCCGGTGGGTGAGCCGAATGACCCGTATGCTCGTAGCAAGCGTCCTCCGCAACCGAAGAATCTTGCCCAACTTGACCAGCGCTTCATCTTCGGCAGCCGGGACTCCAAGCGTCGCACCACGACATCGGCCTTCTCACGCCCATTGAGCCCTCGTTCTTCCAGTGCCACGGATCTCCGGTCCAGTGAAAAGCGCAGTGGCTTCTTCAATTCCAAGCGAGAACCACGACAGCCGGATGCCGAGGGGAAGACCCATGGCCATATGTCAGAGTTGAAGCGCTTCTTCAAGCGAACCCACAACAAACACAAGCGAGGTGACTCACCGTCGTCGATCCCATTCAAGAAATCGAGTCGAACCTCAGGCAAGGGCGGCCCATTCCACGCGGCAGCCGACAGTGTCCCGTTCGCAGACGATCATGGTCTTAACTCGAAGTATGGAAAGTTGGGCAAGGTGCTGGGGTCGGGAGCCGGAGGCTCGGTTAGGTTGCTTAAGAGGAATAGTGATGGGGTGACTTTTGCGGTAAAGCAATTCCGAGACCGTCATTCATGGGAAACTATGAAAGAATATTCCAAGAAGGTGACTGCGGAATTTTGCATTGGGTCTACCCTCCACCACGGCAATATCATCGAGACGCTGGACATTATTCAGGAAGGAAACCATTGGTACGAAGTCATGGAATATGCGCCCTTTGATCTGTTTGCCATCGTCATGACAGGAAAGATGGTCAAGGAGGAGATTGCTTGCTCTTTCAAGCAGATCCTCAGTGGAGTCGCCTACTTGCACGGAATGGGCCTGGCCCATCGCGATCTGAAGTTGGACAATGTGGTCGTCAATGAGCATGGCATCATGAAGCTTATTGATTTCGGAAGCGCTGTGGTGTTCCGATATCCTTTTGAGAATGATATCGTCCTCTCTTCTGGTAAGTTTGGTCATGACGTACTTTGAAGGTTCATGCTCACAGGGTTTGTTAGGAATCGTTGGCTCGGATCCATATCTCGCCCCCGAAGTATACGACGAGAAGAAATATGACCCTCGCCCGACTGATATCTGGTCCCTGGCCATCATCTTCTGCTGCATGACTTTGCGCCGATTCCCTTGGAAACAACCCCGTGTCAGCGATAACTCGTACCGACTGTTCGTTTCCACGCCCACTCCTGGAACTCCAGTGCCTGAGGTCGACCCGAAACGCCACCGGGCCGTCAAGTCATCTCCTGATCTTATCACCGCTGCTCAAGAAGGCAAACCCGCCCAGCCCAGTATCAATACTGACGTCGCTGGACAATCTTCCCAAGGGAACGGGCAGCAAGCTCAACAGCCTACTGCTGCCGGCGAAGAAAACCAGCCGCCGAAGAGTCCTCAGGACAAGCCGCTGGTCACCAAAGCACCTACGGATAGCAAGAATGCTAATGCTACTACTCACAAGCCTTCCCGTACCACGAGCAAGGAGGCCCCTCCACTTCCGGCGAACGCCCAGGCGGCGGCTCAGCGGCAGGAAGTCATCAAGGGGCCCTGGCGCCTTCTCCGGCTCCTGCCCCGCGAGAGCCGGTACATTGTTGGCCGGATGCTCAAGGTGTCGGTGAAGGAGCGCGCTACACTGGATGATGTCTTGACTGATGAGTGGGTGCGCAACATCAAGGCGTGTCGGCAGGAGTTGACCGGCGAGGTCATCCATGCTCCAGGCCACACCCATGTCTTGGAACCCCCTTCGGCCAGTGTGCCAGTTCCCAGCAAGGCCAAATGATCTCTTCTCAAGTGATCTATCTCTATTCCCCACTGTATAATTCTTATTTTTCCTATTTCCTTTACCTCTCTCTCTTTTTGTCAGAGCAAAAGGGTGTTTACGTCCCACATGTCTTATAATCTTCCTCGCCCGGACTACACTACCTCTTCCCTGTCTTCTTCGATTCGTCTGTTTTACATTGATTCCCTTCGACTAGGATGGTTGTCTCAGTGACCTGGCACCATCCGGTCGATTGTTTTTTGCGCTTCATGGCGGGGCTCCTGTGCAGTGAGATATAATTGCGTGATCGATGGTATTCTGTGCTCATGGCTCTCTTCGCGTTGGAATGAGGGTCTGGGGGTTGTCTTTTGTTGTTGTTTCTTGTTTTCTTTTCGATCTAGGCGTTGCGGTCACTGTCCGTGGAACGGAGCTGCTTTAGGCAATCATTCTTCCCTATAGAGGGTCAGCTGCTAGAAATCTTCCTTGTGCCTTGTGCTGTGACAGAGCCTTTTTCTCAGACTGTTTTCATCCTGCAAGGTTTCGATTGTGTTGAAGAGCAGTTATAGGCATAGTAAATATTATCGTGGATCAATGAGAGCATCACCATGCGGAGTTGGGGCTTGACGTAAGGCGGAGATTGCGGAGTTTAGCCCGATAATCGGAGGTTGTCGATCCGCCGACTTCTCTCGGCGGGCGACTTCCCGGCCAGAGCTTGCACACCACTACCACCACCACCTTTCAACAATTTTCTCAACTTTGTGATTGGGAGGGACGAACATAGTCGCTTGCAGGGTCGTCACTATTTACTCTGGGTATATCGGCTTCAAATTTCTGGCCAGACCGCCGACTTCCTTCCCAGACCCCAGCACCATGGCTACAGCGCAGGAACCCGAGCCATTGGTCTCGCTGTGGACGAGATCATTGATCGTATGCTTTCCCTGCCCGGGTACTGCTTCTTCAACTAATGCCATGTCTTGTGTTCCAGTCCGGAGCCATCGCCGGCCTCACGGTCGACTGCTCCCTATACCCCCTTGACACGATCAAAACCCGCCTCCAGAAAGCGCGCACCGCGACGCCGGCCAGTACCGCCGCCGCCGCCGCCCCGGCGGTCTCCCTCCGCCAAACCATCCGCGGGATCTACGCCGGTCTGCCCTCGGTGCTCTTCGGGTCCGCCCCCTCGGCCGCCTCGTTCTTTATTGTGTACGACGGGGTGAAACGCCTGCTCCTCGAGCCGCCTACCGCTACGACTAACTCCTCCGCCGCCGCCGCCGCCCCCTCCCCGTCCCGCACGCACATCCTCCTCACGCACTCCCTCGCCTCCTCGATGGGCGAGATCGCCGCGTGCGCCGTTCGCGTCCCCACGGAGGTGATCAAGCAGCGCGCGCAGGCAGGTCTCTTCGGGGGCTCCAGCGCCGCGGCGCTCAAGGACATCCTGGCGCTGCGGCACGCGCCGGGCGCGGGCTACGGGTCGGTGGTGCGGGAGCTGTACCGGGGCGCGGGGATCACGATCGCGCGCGAGATCCCGTTCACGGTGCTGCAGTTCACGATGTGGGAGAGCCTGAAGGACGGGTACGCGAAGCGGAAGGGGCTGGAGATGGTCCCCGCGAGCACGAGCGCGATGTTCGGCAGCGTGGCGGGCGCGATTGCGGCGGGGTTGACGACGCCGTTGGATGTGGTCAAGACGCGGGTCATGTTGGCGAGGCGGTCGTCCGGGGAGGGGAAGGTGCGGGTGAGGGAGGTGGTGCAGGAGATTGCGCGGGAAGGCGGCGGGGCGGCGTTCTGGAGGGGCATTGGGCCCCGCGTCGCGTGGATTGGGATCGGCGGGGCGGTGTTTTTGGGGAGTTATCAGTGGGCGTGGAATGGGTTGGAGGGGGGCAGGAAGCAGCGGGTACTGAGGGAGGGGGATGCTTTGTAGGGTTTTTCCGTGGGTGTTTGGTTGGGTGGGTCGAGTGGGTGGAATTATCTTATAGATGGATGGATGGGTTTTAGACGGGTTAGATGTATATTTTATTTCCTGGAATACAGGTTGCATGCATGCTAGAAAGATGGTACCTCAGGATGATTCTCCCGCAACATCCACTGGAGTTCCTGCGTCTGCGCCTCCGGGAGCATCTCCTCCATCTCCGTCCGCGAGAGGAACTCGTGGTCCTCCATCTCGAACCCAGGCACGACGGTCAGGGGTGTTGTCAGCTCAACTCACCCTTATACCTTGACACTGCTAAATTACATCCAAAGGAAAAGAAAAACGAACCTCACTAATCAACATCCCCTCAAACCCCTCCCCATCATCACTGCCAATGTCCCATGTTTCCCAAAAACACCCCTTCCACACCCCCCCCCTCAACCACCCACTGCATCCGCTCCCCGTGCTGCGTATCCATACCCACCACGAAGGTTTCGACGGTAGCTTGGCCTTGGCCTTTGCTTCGCCTTCCCCTTCCCTTTGCCCCTGACCCATCCACCTCATCCTCATCCTCATCCCCATCCTCATCCCCATTACCCGATGCATCCTCCCGCAGCAGAACGTATCGCCCCCGTCCCCGATGCAGCGAATGCACCGTCCGCCCCTTATTGCGGTGGAAGACGCCCACCGCGGAGGAGGGAGTGAGGAGGTAGGTGATTGTTGTGCTGAGGGAGCGGGAGCTTCCCTGGGGGGAAGACCACAGGGTGGGCAGAGTGAGAGGGTGGCGGTCGGTTTGGTGGAAGTAGCCGCCTTCGGGGTGGGGGTGGAGAGGGTATGGGAGGGGGTTTTGGGGGGTTTGGGGGGGGAGGGTTTGGGTTTGGGGATGGGGATGGGGATGGTTGTTGTTGTTGGTGGGGTTGTGGTTGTGGTTGTGGTTGTGGTTGTGATTGGGGGTGGGCATTGTATTGTTGTGGAGGTGGTGGTTTGTATTGTATGCTGTGGTTGTGGGGAGTGCGGTTGTAAGGTTGGAGATATGGTAGTATGAGATATGGTAGTAGTGGTTATCTTAAGGAGTTCTTGTACTTGTAGTAAATCTTATACTTGTACTAAATATACTAACCTTATCGTAAGGGGCGGATCAGAACGTGGCATCAGGATGATATCAAGGTTGTTGTGGGGCTGCAGGATGCCATCGGATGGGATGCATGGCTTGTGGGGGACTTGGTGTGAAGATGCGGGCATACGGCAGGTACTATGTGCAGTATAACTATCTCTTGGGGTTCCGTTGACTCAGTATGGCGAAAGCCGCAGTGATGTAGGTATATCGACTCTAGTGTTGTTTGGACCAATGAGTCGTTATTGGGACAGTTGACAGTGCACTGGCACCCGTGACTTTATATCGCAGGCTCCGGATGAGAGTAGTGCTTGTGATTGGCTATTGTCGAGGTCGCCTGGCATGGATAAGTTGTTGAACTCCTGAGTTGGAGGACATATCCGAGAGTTATTTCGTTGGGGGTGGGCGTCTAGGGTAGGCTGGACACTGACTTAAAACTTGGTATGCTGATAGCAATTATTCTTTCTAATATTCAAACTGGATATGATGTAGTTTAGCTAATAATATATAGTTATAATTGCCGGGCAATTCTCTTCTATACGTTTTAGAGTATTTTTATGGAATATTAAGAGTTTAACAGCAGAAATAATTGATTTATTGATTTATATGATCTAAGCTATTATTTGCAATTCTGTTAGAAAAATCTGTTTTTTTTTTTTTTTTTTTTTTGCTTCAGCTGTTTAAAATACTAAATCCTTGTCGAAAGGGGTCTCCATGATACCAAACAAGATGTAAGTTCTTCTTAGATTGACTTCCTAAATACGCTGCGATTGGAGACTAAAGATTGCTTATGGCATTAGCCGGAACCGGAACCGGAACCATGAATGACATACCTAGGGAGTGGGGCATTAAATCTGTACGGCACGACCTTAGATCTCGAATGCACTCCATAGGTTGGTGGCAATACCTTTACCTGCTCTCTTATCCCACAAAGAGCGGCTGTTTTTGTTTCTCTGGTAAACATGGTCGATCGTGGATCAGTAACGCCTTGAGAGTGGTTTGCACTGCGAAAAGAAAAAGAACTACAGGGGGGAATTGGCGGGTTATCTCGCAGCTTTGTTTGAAACTACCGCATGAGAGCCCGCAGAGGAATTTCCTAGATGTTGCCATCTCATCCCGTCTAATTTCAACCAAGGACGGACTGCCATGGCAAACATGACCTTTGTCTAGAGGCATCATCAGTGGGCTTCAGACAAGGCTAAATTCCGCTAAGTCCACTAATCCCGCCCAAATTCTACTATTGCTGACTTGAGGTCGCGCCGGAGCAGCCGTAGCTATTTCTCTTCAAGCAATCTTTCTCATCAACTATAATTACTCCAATTGCCGCGATCAGATTTTGACGGTCCAAAAACTCCTTCATCAAATTTCTATTTACAGGCGTCCGTATCACGAGCGACAATGATCCTCAAGGCAATCGTGTTTGGTGGAAACGGCACAATCGGCCGGTTAATCACGAGGTATATGCTGGAGCGCTCATGGCATGTTACATGTGTTGTCAGAGACCCTAGGCAGAGCGTCGAAATCTTGCAACTAGGAGACGGCCTTGGGAACAGCCCCGATGTGGTTGTTTGTGACCTTCTGAGTCTTTCTGAAACAATAGCCGGGGAGATCTTCCAGCGAGTCAAACCGGACTGCGTTGTTTTCACCGCAAGTGTGTTTCTAATTCTTCAATTCTCATGCTGTTCTTCTCAAATTGACCTTGAAATAGGCAGTTCGGCGAACTATGAAGCTATCGACTGCAACGCTGCCAAGATGCTAATCAAGGTGTCCGCGGGGCACACCAGCGTGAGAAAATTCTTGGTCATATCATTCCCTGCTAGTCGTCGGAAGCGGGCACCTTGGTGGAATGACAAGGAGTGGGCGGATCATCGGAAGGAAAAAAGTATGTTTCCTGTCGCCGCCAAAATGAAGGTGCAAACGGACGAATATTTGCTATCCGTGGCAAATGCGAAGCAGGCAAAGGGCCAGCATTTCCAAGGGATCTCTCTGAGGCCGACGTGGTTCGTCAGCAGACCTCCGACGGGCAAGATCACGTTGGGACACACCACGGCATTAGGTCAAATTGCTCCGGGCGATGTAGCCCTGACAGCTATCAGCCTTTTATCAAGGAATGACACTAATGGATGGTTTGATATCAACAAGGGATCCAAGGACATTGAGGAGGCCGTGGAAGAGGCCGTGTGCAAGAGTTTGGATGCCTTCCAAGGGGAAGAGCTTGATCGCATCTATGACTTAGCGCGAGACGACGTATGATGCGATGTCTGCAGTTCAGCTGCAGGTATCTCTGGAATAAGATTAGCAGTACAGTCTAGTGGAAATCGCAGCTTTCAGTCGCCTTCATACTGCTTATAGTGATGAATCACCGCGGATCAAAGATTACTTGTCTCATCTGTTCAAATACAAGGAGGTCTCCTTTTACGATAGACTGTTTCCCGGATACGTTTCGGTGGCATAATTTCTTCGACGTTATTACCTTACTTGCAACCCGCACAATACAATCCCAAGGGTCCCGTCACCCGTAGTTGGGGTGGGGTTCTTTATCACCTCAGAGTGTAAGCTTCTGATATAGTTTGGATCTGTTATGCCGAGAGGCAAGCTAGCGGGCTAGCCGGTTGGGATCAACCCTGCATTCTTGATTGGCGCCATTCGATTCGATTCAAGTCCGCATGCTCTCCGTCGCTAGAGAAGTATACTGTCTCTTCTTCAAATACAATTGCAGAATATTGGGGCTTTATGATCTCTCTTGATGCATCAGCAAGCATTCTGGATTGCATCTTCTATACGGTGGCTCAGTTGTCGCGACGAAATCGAAGCCTTGCAGTTTTAATTTCCTGGAAGATAAGTTAGTGGTAACTTAACTTAGGCTTTGCTCGGAGATGGGGTTGCTGATGCGCTAGCCTAAATAGGCATCATGAGGGGATCGTCGGCAATAAGAATCGGAGAACAATGACGATGACAAGTTTCAATCCGTGTCAGCTGACATCCAAAGACCATCACGAGTATACACCATAATTTGAACCTGAATTGGTGTTTTGCCTGCGGCTTCGATGTGTGAATAAGTTCACCTAACGACTTTCAGGTTAATAGGTCTCGTTCTGAAGTCATTTGAACTCAGAATTAGAATCAATGGGGTCGTCGTTCAGAGAAGGAAGGTCTTCATGTTGGATAGCTTGACTTTGGAAATGTACTTTCCCATCAGTGTTCACTTCATTCGAGAGGAGATAGAACCATCTCCTATGATTGCTCAACAAGAAATTGATTATATTGAAAGCTGCTACATAGATAAAAGTAGGGTGATGTAGTAAACAGGTTATTGAAGATGAGCCGTTTTTCACCTCGCTGGTCAAACAACCCGGGCAGGTTACAGCAGCATGCTCAGCCATCGGTGATTAAATAGCGGCCCAAACTAGTCGCTACGGTCGCTTATGGCGCTAGCTGGAAGTGGTAAGCACCGAGTGACACTGCAGGCAGAATCTCTCGATGTGTACTGCGTACTGTCGAGACATCGAAACCATACATGGCAGGGCTCAGCATCACCGCTGGGATCATGCTATCTCTGGGACTCCATGCCGAGGCGGCCAAATTGACCGTCGGACTGGAATGGGGGTCTTACCCCGCCTGCGTCTGATGATAACAATCCACTATAATTAACTACGTCCTGGACAGGCTGTTGTCATTCTGGTCAAGGGTTGAAATGCTTTCCTCGGCCGTCTACTTCCTTCCTGAAACTTGTGTTGATGGCTTTTTCGATAGCTATGAATTTTACAAATTTCCTCCCGACAACTACTGCCCTCATGCGGGGCGTGGTCTGGACAGGGACGCCTTTCAATGTCAGTGTCGTTGAACTGCCGGTTCCACTCCTTCAGTCCGCTACAGACGCAATTGTAAGGGTTTCAGTCGCAGGCATTTGTGGTACAGATCTGCATACCTATCGTGGCCATTATGGAAGTGCAACAGTCCCGTGGGTCATGGGTCATGAGGCCCTTGGCTTCATCACTGACCTTGGGATGCTGTTAGCAATTTCCGGGTGGAAGATCGAGTAGTGATCTCGGACACTGTTCACAACGCGCAGGTGGTTACAGAGCCTACTACCTCGTTTCCTTTTGGCATGGGGCCTGACCGGGGGGATCTGGGTGGCTGTCAGAGTAAGCTTCGCTTTACAACCTCAATGTCTTCTGTTGACTAGTTCTTTCCCGTCCAGGCGAGTATGTGAGGGTTCCTTTTGCCGAGCAAAACTTGATTCCTATCCCGTCGAACACTTCCATCCCGTCAGACAGTGATATCGACTACCTGTTTTTGTCTGATATCTTCGCTACTGGCTGGGGTGCCCTTGATTACTCTGGTTTTGAACCAGGTGATACTGTCGCCGTCTTCGGGGCTGGCCCTGTGGGCCTCCTGTCGGTGTATTCAGCGGTGCTTCGTGGTATATCCAAGGTATACGTCGTGGATTATGTGCCTGAACGGCTTGAGCTGGCTCGTTCCATAGGTGCTGTGCCCGTGAACTTTTTGACATCGGACCCTGTGGAGCAGATTCTTGCTCAAGAACCGAACGGCGTCATTCGCAGCGTGGACTGTGTTGGATTCGAAGCAGTCAATCAAACGCTCCAAATGGAATCTGACATCATCATTCGCCAGATGGTCCATGTGACCGCAAGAAACGGTGGAATAGGTGGTGTCGGCATCTATGCGGACGTGCATAACAGCACAGGGGTTCCACGAGGAAGCTCTGTCATGAACGATATCAGCTTCCCTGTTGGCACATTCTTCTCGAAGAGCCTTCAGTACAAAGTCGGTGCTATCTACCCTCCAGACTACGCTCCCACACTGTTGCCTCTGATAAGTAGTGGTCTCGCTAAGCCGATATTTGTTATCAGCTCCCTAGTCCGCATCGAGGACGCACCACAGGCCTATGCACGGTTCAATGCGCACCAGGAAACTAAGGTTGTCATTCGTTTCCAGTGGTCTTAAGTAGGGCTTTTGGCTCCGTCGCACTCGGATAGGGTACTGAGAAGGTTTGAAGAGTGTGAATTGCTCGATGCACTGTCCGAGATTTATGATATCAGCTCAAATACATGATCTCCGTGGTCTGGTAATTCCTACTTAAAGAGGGCATTCCCGGCTGTTATAGGAGAGCCTTGGCCGATCTGGGACAGGTTCCATACATGACCCAAGCCGTAGAGACAATATGTCAAACACAAGTTGTTGGGATGAAGAAGATTTTGGAAATTGTTTGACTTAACTGACCGTAGCCTGCTCCAGCCTTCACCTTGCAACTTTGAGCGTTTACGTTCGAGTCCCGCCATTTTAGTTGTACGCCTAGGTAGACTCAAGGCTCTGTGTAGAAGGGGGCGCTGGCTTGATAGAGAGACTGTACTAGTCGAGGTCTAGTTACTGTTTAGTAGACGGCAGACATCAGTATTAAATCACGGGGACCGTTTGAATAAGCTCTGAGATTATAGATATTTTTTAATCTTCTGAATAGCAGCTAATCATTTTAAGTTTTTATAGTACAGGCGAAGACTTGATTATAATAATAAAACTATTTTTGAACATATTTTTTTTATATATTAAATATTTTGTTTTATAATATTTCATATTATCATAAAGAAAAAGATTACTAGTATCAAGCTATTCTTTTTCTGATCTTTAAAAACTGCATATATTATACATTCTACATGTGGCTATTTTCTATAGAACTCGTATATGGGGCAGCTGCAGCTGGCAGCTGCAGCTGGCAGTCCACCAGTTGCCGACCCGCCGGCGGTTGGGTTTCGTCTCGTCATCCCATCATTCCACCTTCTCCGGCTCCGTTTCTCTCCATCTTCATCTCCCCGACTTCTCCAATCCTCCTACCTTGCTTTCTCATCAATAGCATTTGCGCTTCTACCTGTCTTCTACTGACCAATTTACCACCTCTCGCCTGAAACAGTCGCCCCCCGATGAATTCCCCACCCCTGACCCTCGAATGATCGTCTCTCCGCATCCTGCATCGACCTCCGCATTTCCTCGTTATTCTGCTCTTCTCCGCCTCCACCCTGCTGCATGGCGAGGAAACTCAGCCACCAGAGGGTCACGTATGGTATGTCTCCTCTTATTGATTTGTTCCTCAATGACCGCTGTCTTCCCCATATCACCATTGATTCTGATTATCTGAATCCCCCGCTTATCCGACACTCCTGGCATGCTGGGGAATGCAGATCCCAACTAACCACCATCCCCCGCTCTATAGTGCTCCCTCTGCCTGATGCACCCGGTGGCCATCGCCTAGGTGTCAATGGCCTGGCAGTCGACCCCGACCAATCCATCCTGTAAGCACCACTACCTGCGTCTCTCGGATCGCTCGGTTGCCTAGTACCGCTTGCGCCCGGCGCAACCCTCTGTCCCCGCCACAACACTAATACCACCGGTCGCACCAGTTACTCCGCAGGTCGCGACGGCGTCGTCTGCTCGTGGGATCTTAACTTCTCGCTCACCGACCCCTCTAACCCCGGCAAAACCACCTTTCGCAACCAGGTCCAGGCGCACAGCCATTGGATCAACGACATCGTGCTGACCAAGGATAACTCCGCGCTAGTCTCGGCCTCGTCAGACACCACCGTCCGACTCTGGCGCCCTCACTCCGAATCCACCGAGGTGCCGGCTCCCATCGGCAAACACGCAGACTATGTCAAGGCCCTGGCCACCCCCGGAAACCATTCGTCGTGGGTCGCGTCGGGCGGCCTGGACCACAAGCTCTACCTGTGGGATCTGAACGGTGGCGGCGAGGTGCTGGGGATCGATGCGTCCGGGGATGATCGCACGGCCAAGGGCTCCGTTTATGCTTTGGGCGCGGTCTCCTCCGTCCTGGCGAGCGGCGGTCCGGAAAACGTGGTTCGCGTGTGGGATCCGAAATCCGGAAAGCTTATCACCAAGTTTGTCGGTCATACAGATAACATCCGCGATATCTTGATCAATCGCGATGGTGACACCATCATGACCGCTTCGTCCGACCAGACCATCAAGATCTGGTCCCTTACCGCGGGAAGATGCATGCATACCTTGACCATGCATAATGACAGCGTCTGGTCGCTGTATTCCAATCACCCGCAACTGTCGGTGTTCTATTCCAGCGACCGGTCCGGTCTCGTCGCCAAAACAGACACCCGGAATTCTCCGGACATTGAGCAGGGCACGTGCATGGCGGCTCTGCAAGAGCACGAGGGCGTCGTCAACGTTGTAGCCGCAGGCGATTACATTTGGACGGCAACCCCTAAGTCGAGTATTCATCGCTGGCGGGATGTGGACACCACGGCTGAGATTGAGCCCCCTGCACGAGACCGCAATGTGCAGACTCAGGCGCCTACGTCTGCGCCATCAGACGGCCGGCCCAAGAAGATCCCATATGAATCGGTTCTGTTGCTGTCGCCTACCTCCACTTTCCCTAATGCGCGCCCCCTAGACGGTGAGACGCCGCGCTCGGGGCCGAATTCTCCCCGGCTCTTGTCTGGTCCTGACCTCGACGATGAGTTGGGGTTGACGCTGCCTATACAGGCATTGCCCGAGGAAACCATCGAAGGTCAACATGGATTGATCAAATACTCCATGTTGAACGACCGGAAACGGACATTGACTCAGGACTCCGCTGGTGAAGTTGTTCTGTGGGATTTGCTCAAGGTATTATCGCCAGTTCTTCAATTGCGGTGACCGCTCTAACCCACCACTAGTGTAAACCAATCCAATCTTTCGGTAAGAGACATATGGACGATGTCGCGTCCGAGATCAACACAACCGAGAGCATCGCTCACTGGTGTACCATCGACATTCGAACCGGGCGTCTTTCCGTGATTCTGGAGCCTGGCCGTTGCTTCGATGCTGAAGTGTATGCCGACGAGTCGGATCTGGCGGATCAGTCGCAATTTCGGGAAGACCAAAGGAGTAAGTTGTTTCCCTTTCGCAGGGTTCCAGGTACTGACAATAATAGTTAATCTTGGAAAATGGATTCTGCGTTGGCTATTCGCACCTCTGGTGCAAGAGCACGTTCAACGGGACGCCCAGTTCCGTGCTGCGATGGTAGCCAAGGCGGAAGAATTGGCTCGCTTGACCAGCACTGGCGCGTCAGCCCCGGTCGACATTCCATCGGCAGATCCCTCGAGGCTGGTGCTGGGCTTGCAGTCGCCTCTAGACCCCTTCACAGCCACTTTTAGGTCTGGTTACGATTCGATCGGTAGCCCTACGACACCCGGCGGGTTCGGCATCGGGTATGCCGGCAGCCCGGCGACTATGGGATCACCCATGTGGACTTCCAGTTACATCAACAATGCGAGTCACCTGGGCACCTCTCCTGGAGATTCGACGTCGGAATATCTCATGTCGCAGTCGCAGCAGAATGCGGACATGACCCGGGCCTCTTTCTCGGACCGCTCCAGCGACTACTTTTCATCGTCACGAAACCAGGGTATGGGCTCGCTCGACACCGATAAGGTGCCGACTACCCCAGGCGAGCCGACCCCGACGGCTCTCCCGCAGTCTCCGGTCGAGCCCGACAAGGAGGAGCGGAAGCGCGGTGCGTCGTTATTTGGGAAGAAGTTCCGCATGGATTTCCCCAAGAAGCTGGGGCGGACCTCATCGGAGGTCAAGCCGCAGGTCCCAGAGGAGAAGGTGGAGGAGTCGGATAAGTCGTCGATCAAGGAAGAGAAGGTGTTTGAGACTAACCTGGGAGGGTTCATTGAGCGAACGCGGCACGAGTATGAGGAGTTCATGTCTGCCAACCCTGGCCGGGAGTTGACGTCGGCGTTCACTCCGAGCCCAGATAATGAGACTCCGGTCCTGGACATACCCCCGCGCACAGTGGTATTTATTCAAGAGGAATCGGGTGATACGGCTGTGGCGTCTGATCTGTACCGAGGGACGGTTGGCCGGATCAGCGAGGAGATCGACAAGCTGGAGAAGTCGATACCCTTATGGCTTGCTGAGCTGCTCCTGAAGGTAAGCACTTAGCTAGTATTTGCCGGTCAGCGACTCACAACCTACAGAACCAAGTGCCAGTGAAAGAACCGGTCAAAATTGCTTTCACACTGAAGCCATACGATGATCTATTGCCCCCTGTAGCCAAACCAGAGTACGTATCCTTTTTTTTGGTCTTGTTCGAGCGAAGCTAATGAGAAAGGCCGCCCGGGAGCCCCAATGCCAACAACAATCGCCTCAACGCGAATCGCATGCTGCGCGCCAAGAAAATCCTGGCCTACGTGGCGGAGCGGATCGATCCTCCCAACCCCCACGAGCCGGAAGCAAACCCCATGAAAGCCGAGGAGTATCTGGAGCTGTATTGCCAGAGGATGGTACGTTTCCGGCCCCCCCCGGGTGTCACCGCATCGACATGGCTAACGGGCCCAGCCCATCCCCCCGAACATGACTCTGGCGACGATCCGGGCGCACATCTGGCGATCCTCGGGCGACATGGTCCTGTACTACAAGGCCAACGGGAAGAAGGAGATCCGCATGCCGGCGCCCGAGGAGGAGAAGGAGACTGGGACTGGGCTTGGGACGGCGTTGGCGCTGAATCGCGAGGCGGGCAGTGCGCCCCCGGCCAGCATTCGGTCGCACGCGGCTTCGGGCTCGGCGGTCTCGGTCAGCAATGCTTAGGGGGTGGAGGATTTCCTGTTAATAGTTGGTTGGGCTCGTCTGATGATGGGCCGGTACATACACCTGTGGATTTGCGATACCAAGATATTGTGCGATCTGCGCAGCGAATTGATTTTGATATTGTGGATGTTGGATTATAAACATAAAGTACTCATAATAACTCGTAGTTGTGACACTGCATAGTAGGTTGACTATAGAATGCAGCGATAAACGATGCCAAGAGCGGCAATCTGATCATATCAACTCATACACTATCAATTTCGCTCTTCCGCTCTTCCGTCATCCTCCCCATCAACATTTTGAGTGTTTGGTCCCTTGGCCAGCCATGGCCATTTCCGAAATACTGCACCACAAGAAACCCACTGCAATAACTGTCTCACAGTTCGTAAACTCTTTCCAGCGAATATGGCACGACTCAAGGACGCGCGGGGGCCAGCGAGCGCGGAACACCCGTTTCCCATCCCGACTAGGTGCGTCCTTCCCCAGCCTCCACTTGGCCAAAGAGAAACTAACAAAACACAGGCCTAGCCATCAGCGGCGGCGCCGACAGCATGGCGCTGGCCTACCTGTGCCGCGAATGGGAGAAATCCACTCCTGAGGTGACCGTGACAGCCTTCATCGTGGACCACCGCGCGCGCGAGGAGAGCTCACGCGAGGCCGCCACCGTCGCCTCCTGGCTCGCAGACATGAACATCACCACGCACATCCTGCCGCTCGACTGGTCCAGCCTGACCACAAGTCCGCAGACCCTTCCCGCCTTCGAAACCCACGCCCGCCGCCTCCGCTTCCAAGCCCTGGGCCGCGCCGGCCGCGCCGCGGCCATCGACGCCCTCCTGACGGGCCACCACCGCGACGACGCCGTCGAGACCACGCTGTGGCGGCTGTGCACGGGCGCACGCGGCGCCGGGCTCGCCGGGATTCCGGAATGCACGGGCATCCCCGAGTGTCATGGGATGTTTGGGGTGGTGGGGAGTCGGGGAGTGGAGTTGTTGAGATCCGCATACCCTGGCCCTTATCCTTCCCATTCCCGTCCCCGGGTGGGTTATGGCCAGCAGCAGCAGCAGCAGACAGCGCCAATGGCCACCGGAACCCTCCCCATCATCCGCCCGCTCCTCGCCTTCCCCAAATCCGACCTTCTGGCTACCTGCGCCACTCACGAAATTCCGTTCGTCTCCGACCCGACGAATTTCGATCCCACGCTGACGCCCCGTAATGCCATACGGAGTCTGTTGGCACAACAAAAGTTGCCGCGGGCGCTGCGCGAGGGATCCGTGTTGGGATTGATGGGGGCGAGTCGTCGACTTATCAGGACGGCTGAGGAGGAGTCCGAGCGGCTGTTGCGGTTGTGTGGGGTTGGGGGGTTCGTGCCGGAGACGGGGATCCTGGGTGTTAGGTTCCCTTCGCTTGCATCTTGCGGTGATTCTGTTGGTGGGAGTGAGGGTCAGGGTGATGCTGCTGTTGAGCGAAGTGTACACACCCAAATACAAGCCCTCGCCCTCCGCCGCATCACGGAGCTCGTCTCCCCGTTCCCGGATAATCACTTCCCGCTGCGCGCGTTCGAGCCGTTTGTGGCGAGGGTGTTTCGGGGCAAGCAGGAGCAGGAGCAGGAGGAGCAGCCGTTCACGCTGGGCGGCGTCTTGTTCCAGCCCCTGTCGTTGTCCCAGGCCCAGAAGAAGAAGGGCGAGGAGAGTTTATTTCTGAGAGCTGCTGCAGCTCCCGCCCAAGGGTCTGATGCCCCCAAGAACAGCAACGGCAACAACCAAAACACATGGCTCCTCTCCCGCCAACCGTACATGAAGAACCGGCTCCCGGTTCTGGACTTCCACCTCTGCACGGAGGGATCCGTCACCACTACTGAACGGCAGGAGCAGGAGCGAGAGCAAGAGCAGGAGCAAGAGCAAGAGCAGGAGCAGGAGCAGGAGCAAGAGCAATGGCACCTCTGGGATAACAGATACTGGTTCCGCGTGGGCTGGTCCAGCAGCAGCAGCAGCAGCAGCTCCGCACCACCAAAATCAAACCCCAACCCCAACCCCAACCCCGGAATCAGTTCTCAAAACCCAGAACCCCCGAAAATCCACCTCCGCCTCCGCCCCCTCCAGAAATCAGATCTCAGCATCCTCCGCCAGTTAATCCCAACACAAACCGCCCACCACCACGATCTCAGCAAGCACATCAACAAGACTGACGGGGAGCATACCCTTTCACAGACGGAAACGAAACCGAAGACCGGAGCGGACCGTGATACCAACACCGATGGTGATAGCGATGATGTACAAGACAGAAACCAGAAAGGAAGAATAGCAGACCCCAAAGCCCTCACCCGCCTCCTCGCGCAGGTCAGCCCCGGACGCACGCGGTTCACTATCCCCGTGCTGGTGCAGGTGCTTGTTCGGCGGCGGCAGCAGCAGCAGCAGCAGCAAACCGTCACTGTCGAGGATGGGCAAGAGGAAGTAGATATCTCGACAGTCGCGGCCCCGGTCTCGGGTACAACAACAACAACACACACACATACAAGCACAAGCACAAGCACAAGCACAACCCCACCTCTACCTCCCACTACCGCAACAAATACAACTCCAACTTCACATCCGTATCCGACTTCCCCACCATCCCCATCCCCAAACCAAATTCCCAACTCGCAACAGGGGTGGAACACGCCCAAGACACAGGCGCCACCACCACCAGCGGCAAAAGAGGAAGAAATCCCCCTCGCCCTCCCGACGCTGGATCTGTGGCTTCCTTCCTCGCCGGCACTCAAACAACAAGAATGGCCGGAGGGGAAGAGCATACGCTGGGAATGGCGGTATAAGATGGTGGATCGGACGGGGACGCTTCGATTAATGGGGTGGGAAACGGAGGAGTAGTCGCTTCACCTAGTCACTTCACTTCACCTATCACTGTATGTACACACTGTATAACCTCTGTATAACCTCTGTATATCATTTACAAACTCCACATAATCCAAGCTAGTACCTTAGGAACTTCTACGAAATGTCCCGGAAATATTAAGATATCATGCTCAGTTGATGATACGCATGCCAGAACCTGCCAGCAGCAAACAACCTACATCTACAATAACAACCCCCCATAGAAAAAGACCTTTGGATTCTGATTAACACACCAGAAGTATCAAGAAAGTTCGACACCCATAGGGCTATACACTCCGTAACCATGCGATGGTTGAAAAGCCCCAAGAACCCAGCCCCCAGAAAATCAAACCCCGCCATTGCCCCCAGACTCAAAAAAAATCAAAGACACGGATGCTATGCCCCATCCAACAAAACAATGCCCTATAGACACATAGACACACACAAGAAAAGTTGTTCAAGGAAAGACTCAGGTCGATGCACCAGTTCGATGAACAAGAAAATCAGGCGATTGGCCTGATGGTGACACAAGACAGAAAATATCTACTCACTCGCCTTCAGCAAGGCAACGGCCGCCTGCTGCGCACGCAACCCTCCCACCTCACGCTTTAGTCGGAAATTCTCCTTCTTCAAGCGGCCAATCTCCTCCAGCGCCGACGACAGCTGCGACTTCAGCGACTCTTCCCCGTTCCCCGTCCGCATGTCTTTGGCGATCTTCTCCAGCTCCGTGTTGAACCGATCATACAGAGCCTCGTTCTCGGCGCTGGCCTCCCGGTAGAGCTCGTCCAGCTTCTTGGCCCGTCGCTCACTCACCACCAACGATGACTCCAAGTCTCTTTCGATCGAGGCAGTCCGGCCATTCATCTCCTCCGAGAACGTCTCGAATCTCGTCTCGAGGCTACGGACCCGGGAGGCCAGCGCGGCGTTGGCGGTCGAAGGGGCAAAAGGCTCGTCAAGGGAGTGCAGCTTGCCATCGCCCTTGTACGGCGTCGGGTTCAGTCTCAATGCATTGAGTTCCGCGCCGATAAGCTCGAGCTCATCCTTCAGTCCCAAGGAAGCGATATTTTGGGCCTTCTTCTCGCTGTTGAGGCGATCCCGGAGCTGCAGCTGTTAGAAGAGTACCACACACAACATAAGAAAAAGCTCACCTTCTGTGGGCTCTGCAGACGTAGTTTCGGCGTCTTCTGTGAGCCTAGGGTCGGTTGTAAGCGTCTCGCGTCGGAGCCATTGATCTGCATCGGTCGCTCCTTCAAGCCAGGCACTCTAGAGGAAGGGATGCTGGTTGCCCGCGATCGTCTCTTGATATCCGGGGGAGGAGAGCCCGTTGCGTCGGCCTTCTTTCTCGGGGCCCGGTCGGTTTGCGGTAATTTGGGGTCAATATTCTCCTTGCGACTGGGTGTGACGGGGCGGGTCGGGGATCGGCGGGTTGGAGACGCCAGCCGCGTGGGCGAGGCACTCTTTGCAGGGGACGTGCTGCGGACCGAGCCCGAGCCGTGACTTGTTTGCGGCCGTGTCTGGCCCGCTGGCGTCATCGCCTCCGCTCGCGGCTGGGTGGGAAGCGACGATGACGGAGTCATGGGTCTCTGTCCTTGGCTGGTAGATAAGATCGACACGTCAGATGACGCCGTGCCTGGTCTGATGTCGGACAGAGAACTCCGCCGTCTCCTCCTGATCCTTACCACCCCATTAGTTGAAATACCTCGAATTGAGGATAACGAGGAAGCCTCATCCTGAGAGCTTCCAGGACGACGAAGATGCTCCTGTGATGTGGATGCACCCGGGCGATCGCGGGAGCCTGGCCGCAGTAACGAAACCAGCCCCGTGTCGACATCGATGGACTTGGACCGGAGCAGCAGTGACCCGCGCGGCGTCCCGGGCTCAGAATCGCCCGATCCTTTACTTTTGCTCAGCGTTCGCAAAATGGACGACACTTTACTCTCTGTTTCCGACTTGGAGTTATCGCGGTGCAGGCTGAATCCGAAACGCTTCCGAAACGACGACGCATTGGAGTTCATCGAGCCTGCCGTCTGGGACACCGATTTGGTTTGGTCACAATTGAGCGTGCCTTCCAAGTCGGCGCCTCCGGGGATATATTCGTCAAACAAATTATCAAAGTCATCGACAAGACGATCCAACAGGGAGATGTACTGCATCGGATCTCCTTCGACCGTCAGGACCTCTGCAAAGGCTGCCGTTAACGCACCACGGTCGCCGTCATTCCCCGAGGCATCAAGAAGCTCTGCAAGCAACCGAATCATAGAAGCGAGCGCACGGCGATTTTGGGGGCTCATGTCGGCAAGAAATCTGCGGAAGCTCTCCTCGAAATCTCGCGGGAACATGCTGTCAAATTGGCTCTGCAACGAGTTCAATGAAGACGAATCAATTACGGGCCCCATGTGTTCGCGCCATGCATTGGCCATGAACGTCTCAAAAGCCACGAACAATGTATCGACCGACACCTCGGCCGCAGCTTGGATCTTGCCGGGGTCTTCCAGGAGGATATTGTACAGCTCATTGACGGACGAGCGGTCCACGTTGTCTCGGCCACGTAGAGAGCGTCCAACAATGTTTCCACTCCGCGATTGCAGGGCGAGAGCGAACGCGGCAAAGGTCTGCTCCAGGGCGCTGAACGGGCTTTCCTGCCCCCTCGAAGGCGGCGCGCCAACCACCGAAATCTTGACCGGACTCTCTTCCTTCCCTGGAAACGCCGAAGGCAGCGTATTGGAACGCGGAATATTCCCTCGAGGCGGCGGCATGCGAGGGAATTCCCCCAGCAGCGCTGCTGAGCTGGGCATTTTTATGCTGCCCGCGCTGTGTTCCTTGGGTTGGTGGCTTCCCAGCAGACTCGACAGTAGCTTCGAGGCTGATGGCGGTCGGAATCCCCGCGGGACCTTGAAATTGGCCATGAGATGACCGGCGAGATACCGCAGAATTTCGAAGTTGGAATGCACTATCGATTCAGTCATCGTGCGGTTCTGCGGGCCATGCAGCGGGAGTAGCACATTGGACACTAACTGCGGTCAGCAAACAATCTCACGTGCAGGTATTGATTATACTTACGGCGCTTAGACAGTACTGCAACGAAGCTGTCCGCGGTCACAAGATCGGAGGATGCATGGCCCACGACGGAGTCAATGTCCACGCGAAACTGGTCCTCGCTCGACACGGAGACCGACACAATAACCTCAAGATCGGAATTTGATAATGTTTGGCTGCAGACTGCGCGGGGAGTATTGAAAACCATCCGGATTTTCGATGCACTGGGTCTTTTGGCGGCCGTCTCCTCCTCCTCGAACACACATGCCAAAACACCAAGATTGGCCACCGTCCCGGATGGACTGCGCAATGTCCACTTTCCATTCTCCCGCTCACTTTCTGAGAATCGACCTTCGATCTTGGCCTTCACAATCTCCTCGATGATGCGACTGGCGCGTCCTTCATACATGGACACGGGCTCCAGCGCAAGCAAGTCGACGGTGGTGTTTTGATTGGGTCGCGACTTCACCGACATGGGCGCCAGGAACAGAATACGTCCACAGTTAGACTGCATGCATCGAACATTGTGCAGATCATACACTTGGACCACCCGCAGCTCGGGTACCAATGGAATATTGGTGGCTGCCGGAGTGGCTGATGCGGCGTTGTCCAGGTCCGCCAGGAGACCACGCGCGGTTGTTCGACCTCCCATCGCTTTAGACAACAACACCAGGCAGTTCTTATAAATCAGCATGATCCCCGGGCTGGGCTCCTCTGCAAGATCGAGATGGTACGGAGGCGACAGCTCGTTGAAATCCACCGCTGTGATGAGACGGCCGGCTGGCAGTATGGTGGATGGCCAGCCGTCGACCAGCTCCTTCAGCCGCCGGAAACTCTGATCATGGTTGGCGGTCGAGGCATCGTCGAGGGAGCAGATGTCTTTGATGACATCACGCGCCTTCAGCAGTGGGCGCACGGCCGGGTGTACCAACGGCAGACTACTGGTCATGGTGTCGATGAGGAGACTATATCGGGGTAAACGCTGGACAGGCTCCATGAGGAGTGAGCGGAGTTTCTGTTCCCCGGTCTCGTATACGCGCTTGGAGAAACTGGAATTTTTATCTTTCATGAACGAGTTCAACGTCTGAGTGAAGCCGGTATGGGCCCGCATGTAGTCCGCATACGGCTCGGAGAATTGTGGGAACCAGTCCAGGAGTGCGTCCGCAAATGCCACAGCACCGATAGTGTCTTTGTCCTCCTTGGACGATGTCCGCTGCGACATGGACGATGAAAGCTCCGTATCTTCAGTCATATCTGCAATGGCGTCCTTCTCTGTCTCTTCCAAGACTTGACGAATCACACTCAAAAAACCCATGTTCACCTGAAGGATTTCATTCAAGCACGGGGGGAACAGAGTCGCCAAATCAGCCTCGTCCGGACTCGTACTCGATGACAGGCGCAATTGTGCTTTCATTCGGTATTCCTCCGCCACCTGGCAGACGAGGGTGTAAAGCTTGTTGACGTAGCGCTCCTCTGTATCCACCAGCTCGCACATGGTCAATCGCAGAGCCTGTTTTTGACTGGCGGAGAATATCTTCGATTTGCTCACGTTGGTTGGCTGGGAAGGTGCGCGCTTGAGTCGGGAGGTGGGAAGGAACATGGGGGCGCCCAGGGTCTGAATAAGGGCGGTATATGGGCCGTATCGGAGGTCGGGGCCGTCATAGAAGTCTGCATTACCATCATAAACATTATCATCATTATCGGGCTCGGGAGCTTTGATCGTCCCGGCGGGCAAAACGACATCGATATCGACCCAGGGCACCTTGCGCTCCTGAAAGGCGCCTCGGATGTCGCGCACCAACTCGGAGGCATGTTCAACTTTTGTCATTCGATTCGCCAAATCGGCCGCATGCATCTCGTCGAAGAGTTTGGGAACCTTGACACCTGGTTTCCCTGCGCGAGCCATGGCCTGGAGGCATTCTTTGGCTGGGTCGGACAGCTCTGCGAAGTACTTCAGCATGCTGACGGCCAGGCCGCGACTGACCTCGTCGCCTTGCTTCTCGCGGGGCAGGTGGTTGACGGCGGCGTACAGCGGGGCGGCGGGAGAAATGGTGATGCGGGGATAGCTGTGGAAGCCGGCGGGGGTCACGATATGCGCCTGGATGCGCGAGCTGCTGACGGTGGCATTTGCGGTCGCGACGGGGCCGTAAAAGACGAAGACGGAGGCAATGTAGGGGTCGGAGGCGTGGTAGAGCGACAACTGCTCGAGCGGCAGGTCCGCGGGGGCGTTGGTGACAGTCGCCATGTTGGCGGAGATGGCAGGAGCTGAAATCGCATACAACCGCGGGCGGAGGAAGGAGCGAAATCACACAAGCACGACAAAATTAGATTAGACACAAAAGTATAAGTCTGCAAATGATTATAGATGATGATGACAAGAGAAAATGTTGAGACGGTTAGTCACGGCAGTTGGTGCTGGACGACAAGTCCAGGGTAGTCGGAGAGGGGAACAATTAAAGAGGGTCGATGACAAGCGAAAGATTGACCAAAGACATAATACTATTGGGTGTGGCGCAAAGGAAAAGAAACGAAGGACAGGCGTTATAAAATGCGAAGGACGAGAGAAGGACACCCCTCCATGGGCAGGAGATGAGGAGAAGAGATGAAGAGAAGGAACAAGGTAGGGTGAGAGAAAGAGAGGAAGAGGAGGAGGAAGAGGAAGAGGAAGGGAAGAGAGTGCGAAAGTAATCGGAGAAGAGGAGAACGCAGGACGCAAGACGCAGGACGAAGCCGGGAAGGTTGGGTGACAACCTGAACTGCAGCCAGCAGTTCGAGGTGGAGGTGGAGAGGGGACGCGTTTCTCGGCGGGCGCAAAGCAAGAAGCCGGAGAAGTGGGCAGTGTGAAAGGAAGTGGCAGTACGAGTGATAGTGGAGAGGAGGAGGAGGAGGAGGAGGAGGAAGAAGAAGAAGAAGAGGGGCAAGACAAGGCCAGACCCGACAAGACAAGACAAGGACAGTGCAGGGGTGGTGGAGGAAGAAGAAGAAGAAGACTGATTGATTGATGATTGATGATTGATGGATGGATGTGATTGAGTGAGTGAGTGTCTGGAGTGTCTTGAGTGTCTCTAACAAGGCCGAGTGGCTGGCCTTCAGCTCAGCTCCGCATGGATCTGGCCGATGGACTAGTGCTGATTGGGTCGGATTACAAGCGGCAGATAGTAGTTATGGAGATTATTGTATTAAATTTAGTGTAGATTGTCGAGCGCTGATTGTACTCGAAATAGTCACTTATAGCAAACACTAAGTATCTAGAAGTGATTGAATAGTTATTGACTAACTACTGCTTGTTGCAGTGTCCCTGACAGAAGTGTATCCATGGACACGGACGCGACACGTGTAGAACCAACACAAGTGTCAACACACAACGGTCTAGAAGAAGTGGATAAGTTACGGGCTTGACATCATTTTCCGACTGCAGGGGTTCAACGGGTTCAACTGGTGACTGCCCTGACTGCCCTGACTGCCCTACGCCGGGCTGAAATGGCAGCTTTGCCCGACGGGTTTCTGACAGTAACGAGATGGTGACTGGTGAGCTCGTGAAGAGACGGAGTCGACGTTAGAAAGGGTAATCGATGGTGGAGCCGCAAAAAAAAAAAAAAAAAAAAAAAGCGGCCGACCGCCTTCAGCCTGGTTGCTTCTTCCTTCAACCATGGATGCGCCCTTGGCGTCCAGACAATCTTATTTCCACCCGATTTTTGAGGAGGCTGGGAGGCTGGGAATAACTTCGTCATCCCGAGCTGAGTTCTGACTTGATTCAATCCATTCCGTCATCGGCTTTCGCCTGCAACACGCGTTTCGGCCCCCATGTAAGGAAAATGTAGAACTATTTCGAGACACAAGCTGCCATCCTTGCTTATTTCTTCGGGATTAGCACGTTACTCCAGTGATGCCTGCATGGTGGGGGAGGAGGAGGATGAGGAGGAGGAGGAGGAGGTTGATGACAGGACTTGTTGAGGTGGATATATGACTGGGGGTAATGAGTTGAACGATGAGTGGTCTGTATCCGTACTGCGTGTCAGTAGGATAGTTAGTTGCGATAATGGAACTTCAATGCACAATCTGATAAGTCACTGAGTAAGTCACTCTCGATGTAAATTTGTACGGTGCAGTACCTCCGATGTCTTCCCCGGGGTAGCCCATGGCGCTAATCCCAATTGGGACTGCCGCGATCTCTCCGCCTCGGAGCAGCAGAATACTGACCAGCTGTTGAGTTCCCGCCCGCATACATGCCCTTGCTCTCTATCTCCATCTCTCTCTCTCTCTCTCTCTCTCTCTCTCTCTTGCTCTCTGTTGCTCTTCTCTTGCTGAACTTCTTCCCCTCTAGTAGGGCCATGGTTTGACATTGCTCCTTCGTTGAGCAATCTTCTTCCGCTCTCTTTCACTCGACCTCGACATCTTCTCTCCCCTCTTCCCCCTACTCCCCCCTCACTCGTTATGTCGTCCTCAACCCTTCCCATCGCGGTCGACCCGGTCGCGCTGGTGATCACAGAATGTATCACCGTTACCTCTGCCATGCGGAAGCACACCCGCTGGGCTCATTCTTCCGTTTCGGCCATTCTGGGAGGGGGCGCTGTCTCACGAGTCTACGACCGTGATACCTCGACCCCTCCGAGCCCGCGGAATGGCAATACGCCCACTCGTCCATCCTCCCGCCTATCCTCCGCCGACGATGATCATGCCTTAGCCAACCGATGGGGCCTGAGAGGGAAGAAAGGCAAGAGCATGCAAGATAACCCTCTAATCTCCGCCTTCGCCAGATTACGGAGCAATCTCAAGGGCTGCAAAGATATCCGAACCTTCGATGCCCCCGCCTTGCTGCATCCGTTCCTCCAGGTCGTCCGTTCCTCGTCCACCTCGGCCGCAATCACCTCCCTGGCCCTGGTGGCCCTCACCAAATTCTTCGCCTACGAAATCATCAGTCGCGACTCACCCAGGCTGCCCATGGCCATGCAACTCCTCTCCGCCGCCATTACCCACTGCCGCTTCGAGGCCAGCGACTCCGCCGCCGATGAGATTGTCTTGCTGCGCATCCTCAAACTGATGGAAGGCATGCTGTCGCGACCGGAAGGGGACTTGCTGGGAGATGAGAGTGTCTGTGAGATGATGGAGACCGGCCTAAGTATGTGCTGTCAGGTCCGTCTATCGGAGGTCCTGCGGAGATCGGCTGAAATGGCAATGGTCAACATGTGCCAGGTCATCTTCTCCCGGCTGACACACCTGGACGTCTCGCAAACCCTGGAAACAGACTTGGAGACCCGGGCACCCAAAACTCCGGAGCAGGTCAATCTCAAAATGGATCCTTCCGTCGATGGAGACACAGTGACTTCTCAGCACCCGTCCGCCATAGGTTCGGACACGGCCGTTGCCGAACGGGAACGCAGCAGTCGAGACAGTACTCCCGATCAGTCGCTGAGCGGAGCCGCCGTGACCGCCCCTCCCAACCCTCAAGATGATGATGGCGAAGATATCAAACCATATTCACTGCCCTCCATCCGCGAATTGTTCCGAGTTTTGATCGATCTGTTGGACCCGCACAACCGCCAGCATACCGAGCCAATGAAGGTGATGGCCCTCCGAATCATTGACGTGGCCCTGGAGGTTGCTGGTCCCTCCGTCGCGAAGCATCCGAGTTTAGCCAACTTGGCACAAGATGATTTGTGTCGCTATCTCTTCCAGCTGGTCCGGTCCGAGAACATTGCCATTCTGACGGGATCGCTCAGGGTGGCAGGCACTTTGCTACTCACTTGTCGCTCGGTGCTGAAGCTTCAGCAGGAGCTTTATCTGTCGTACCTGGTCGCCTGCCTCCATCCCAAGGTAGAAATACCCAAGGAGCCAGGAATAAACCCGGCTCTGTACGATGGGGTACCCCAAAGGCCCAAGTTGGTGAAGCCCTCTCCTTCACAGTCGAACAGTGGCCGCTCGACTCCGGTCCCTGTGAAAGACCGCCAGAAGCTCGGTCTCGAAGGAGGCTCTCGGAAGCCGGAAACTCGGGAGGCGATGGTGGAGAGTATCGGCGTGCTGGCACGGATCCCAAGTTTCATGGTGGAGTTGTTTATCAACTACGACTGCGATATCGACCGCGCGGACCTCTGCGAGGACATGATTGGGTTGCTTTCGCGGAGTGCTTTTCCCGATTCAGCCACCTGGAGCACGACCAATGTGCCACCTCTGTGCTTGGATGCTCTCCTGGGCTATGTCCAATTTATCTACGATCGCTTAGACGAAGAGTTTCCGTCAGAGGGCTTTCCATCCAAGGATGAACTTCACCACCAGCGTCGGACTAAGAAGATCATTATCAAAGGAGCTCAGAAATTCAACGAGGACCCCAAGGCGGGAATCGCCTATCTGGCCTCTCAGGGGATTATCGAAAATCCCGACGATCCGGTCCTCATCGCTCGTTTCTTGAAAGGGACCACTCGATTGTCAAAGAAGGTTCTAGGCGAATTCATCTCCAAACGTTCGAACGAAAAGCTGCTCGATGCCTTTGTCGATCTCTTCGATTTCTCCGGCCAGAGTGTGGTCGACGCCCTTCGCGATCTCCTGGGTGCGTTCCGCCTGCCCGGTGAATCGCCGCTGATCGAGCGTATCGTTACCACCTTTACAGACAAGTACATGCAAAAGGCTAAGCCTACCGAGATTGCGGATAAGGATGCCCTCTTCGTGCTCACTTATGGTATCATTATGCTGAACACCGATTTATACAACTCGAATATCAGATCGCAGAATCGCATGTCCTGTACGGATTTCTCTCGAAACCTGCGGGGTGTCAACGCAGGCCAGGACTTTGCGCCAGAGTTCCTGCAAGGCGTCTATGACTCTATCAAGCAGAATGAGATTATCCTGCCTGAAGAGCATGATAACCAGCATGCATTCGATTATGCATGGCGGGAGCTACTGCTGAAGTCTTCTTCAGCAGGCGAGCTTGTGGTGGGTGAGACAAACATTTATGATGCGGAGATGTTCGAAGCTACTTGGAGACCCGTGATTGCGACGCTGTCGTATGTCTTCATGTCCGCCTCGGACGATGCCGTCTATTCTCGCGTGGTGACGGGCTTCGACCAGTGTGCGCAGATCGCTGCTCGCTATGGTCTGACGGCTGCCTTTGACCGCATTGTCTTCTGTTTGGCTTCGATCAGCACTCTAGCCACGGAGAAACCTCCCAGCACCGCCCTCAACACAGAGGTGCAGGCTGGAGAAAAGAGTGTGATGGTCAGCGAATTGGCCGTCAAATTTGGACGCGACTTCCGAGCTCAGTTGGCCGCGGTGGTCCTCTTCCGAGTTCTCGCGGGCAATGAGGCTACGGTTCAAGAGGGCTGGACCCATGTAATCCGCATTCTCAACAATCTTTTCATCAACGCTCTTATTTCCCCCTTCAGTTCTAGTCTCAACGCAGAGCTCGAGCTGTCTCCGATTCCGCTGCAGAACCCCTCGCAAGTCGTGGAGCGCGACGGACGAGGCGCTGAGACGGGCTTGCTGTCTGCATTCACCTCATATCTATCCAGCTACGCAGCGGATGAGCCTCCCGAGCCGTCGGATGAGGAGCTGGATAACACATTGTGTACGGTTGACTGCATCTCAGCTTGCTCCATCGATGAAATTCTGGCCAACATCAGGTGAGTCGAATGCATCCGTTTGTGGTTGTTGTGTACTAACGTTTCAGGACCCTTCCCTTGGAGACGGTGACGATACTGGTGGAAGCCCTTTTGGACCAACTCCCTGAAGAAAGCGCCCCGGCCGTTATCGTTGTTAAGTCGGAGCGTCCGGCAGCTGGACCCAGGGGGGCTAACGGCAGAGTCAATGCCAGTAAGCCGAAGTACGATCCGGGCATGCTCTACCTCTTGGAATTGGCCACTGTCCTCACTCTCCGGGATTCCAAGACTTTGGAAAGCCTTGGCGAAAGACTTTTGACCTGTCTGCAAGCTTTTGTCCGAGATGCCCGGAACATCCACTCTTTGGCGCTGTCACGGATCATTTACTACCTCATGAACTTGCTGCGCTTGAGCTATGTATGCCCCCCTTTGCTAACATTCATCATACAAGTCTGACGGACGATAGGACCAGCCTTATATGCGTGTGCCGGTGATTCTCCATGGGATTTCTGGCTTTGACCAGGACATTCTTGAAAGCATTGCCATTCCTGTAGTCAAGAGCCTTTCACGATGCATGTCTGATGCGGAGGCTCTGCGGAATGAGGTCTCCGCCTCGCCGGACTTCTGGTCCATCTTGCAGAGGCTGCACCAGCACCAGGAAGCGGCTCCGCTGGTGTTCAGCCTGCTGCAGACCATTGTGGAATCGAACCCACCGATTGTCACGGCTGATAACTACGAGTCTGCTGTTGGCCTGGCGAACGACTTCATCAGCGCTGGCAGTGTGGGCTACATTGAAGAGCGACAGAGGGATGCACACGGCCGACGCAAGGCTGTCAAGCATCCTAGATCTAGTACCGAGAACGAGGTGGTTGCGAGGGGAGTCAAGGCCATTAACTTTGTCTTCCATTTGACAAACCGCATCCCGGCGCTGATCAAGCAATCGCACCTCGAAGAGAACGAAGGTATGTCGCCAGCTCAGCCAGTCGAAAACACTCATTGACACAAAACAGCCTGGTCAGCCTACTGGTCTCCGATTTTCCAGTCTCTCACGGCCCAGTGCATCAACCCCTGCCGAGACATCCGTCACCACGCCGTTTCGACATTGCAACGAACGCTCCTTTCCCTCCAGATCAGCGCCACCGACGAGAAGGAATGGACCGCGATCTTCGACCAGGTGCTCTTCCCTCTGATCCTCCGCCTCCTGAAACCCGAAGTCTACCACTCGGACCCCGTGGGGATGGGCGAGACGCGCGTGCAGGTGGCCACGCTGGTGTGCAAGATTTTCCTGCGGTATCTGGACCAGCTTCCCAACTGGGACGGGATGCTCGACCTCTGGCTGCGGATCTTAGACATTCTGGATCGGATGATGAACAGCGGCCAGGGCGACAGTTTGGTACGTTCTTTCCTTTGGGATTCACGGAAACAAGACTAACAACCCCACAGCAAGAAGCCATCCCCGAGAGTCTCAAGAACATTCTACTGGTCATGGCCGACGGCGGATACCTTATGCCGCCGTCCCAGGACGCAACCAGAGAAAAGATCTGGACCGAGACCAAGAAGCGCCTCGACCGGTTCCTGCCGGACCTGTTCCAGGAGATCTTCCCTCCGCTGGATGAAACAAAGGCCGCCGCGTCGGCGCCTGTCTCGGCGGTGCCGTCGCCCGCACCAGAGACGAACGTCGAGCCCGAGGCGGAAGTCGCCGTCGCCAACGACGAGCCCGAGGCTGCTGATGTTGCAACCAGCGCTGAAGAACCCGAACCCGAAACGCCCAGCGAGGCTCCCTTGCCTGTCGACAAGGGCAAAAAGGCCGATTAGAACGGCAAAGCCAAGCACCATCCAGTCCATCATGCCTCTAGACAGCCTGCAGACGTGCTGTAGACCTCTTTCTTTCTTTCCATCTTGAGGGGGAACAAACAAACCCAGACCGGCAGTTGAGTTGAGTCGACACATTTCCATTGCAGCCCAGCTTGGGGTTATGTATGAGTATATAGCTTCAGGCCTTTCCATTAAGCGTCGGTGTATGATTTTCTGTGGTTGGTGGATTTCTCATCCTGGCCGTTCGGGGACGCGACGCGATGTGTGTCCGGTATGGGTAGTGGTTGAGGTTTTTATCTATGTGTGTGTGCATACTCCTGTAAATATACTCGATCTTCGCCCCCCCACCCCGCGCTAATAGATCTAATCCTGTTGAAGCTATGTGTAATGGATGCATGCATACATGTACAGTACTTCACCTCCCAGCGGCTGTAGGGGTTTGATTGCCGGACCTTATCGATATGATATGATGCTAAGAAGAAGAAAGCTGGCGTGTCACCCTCGGCTGAACGTTTGCTCTGCTCTGCCTTGCCCGAGACACACCGCACTGGAACTGTACAAATTACATACATACTTACTTATTCTACTTATGGATTCTCACTGCAAGGCCTATATATCCAAGCAAGACCCTCTTCCCCTCCCATCTTTTTCGTTTGGCACGGCACGGAAGACCGGGCTTACAGTTGGTGCATGAGATTCATCAAACGCCAATGGATGGATGGATATATAGACAGATAGGTAGATAGTGTGGACCGTACTGTGCCCAGCATGAGACAACCCACCTCCAAGCAAGGAAACGACTTGAAACTCCCACTCTATGGCCTGGTTCTCTCCATCTCAAAGCTCCCCTCTTCTTCAGCGGTCTCAGACCCAGCCTGCTTGCCATACTCTCCGAACTCAAGTGCCTGCACACGGACCCCTTTCAGGCTGAGCACGATCAAGCCGGCCGATATCACGCAGATACCGAATAGGGCTGCGAAGGCTGCGGCGTAGGCGTTGACCACCACCAGTGAGAATTAGCGTATGCCGTGGATTTCAACACGTTAATAGATCGGTCGATCGGTCGATCGGTAGTTAGGTAGACAAGATAGCGCGTAAGTAGCTCAACACATACCAATCGAGCGCTCCGGCTCCGGCAGCGTAGGTATCATCTCGATCGTGTGGCGGGCTGATTCGATCATCTGGACCGAAACTTGGGCGTTAACAGGCCAATGTCACATTTGGGTGTAGACCCGAAGAATAGAGCATGGCGTACACACCTCTCGAGATGACCCCTCGATTGTCTGCTGCGCTGCTGCCACCGTCCCCTCAAAAACATTCTGCAAGGTCGTCGTCCCCGCAGCAACAGCCATGAACACCCCCAGCGAGCGCATCATAATAAAGCATCCGTTCGCCACGGCGTGGTCGTCTTTCGTGGAGGAGCTTAGCAGCGTCAATACCGCGCTGGGGGCCATCATGCCCATGCCTAGAGTTGGGAGGAGCAGGGCCAGGTTATAGATGGATTCCGGCAGACGGGTGTGAGCGGAGGTGCATGCCACAACTACAAACAGGGCTAAGGTTCCGAGGGCGAGGAGGGCCTGGCTTGCTGGAGGGTATGCGCGGGCGTCTTTAGTCGTGCGAATATCGATGAGGTTGTCGCGCTGGTGAGGGTGAAGGCGAGGGAGGGAATGAGGAGGTGTAGGCTGGCCTTTTGGGGTGGTTCGAGGAGGACAGATTGGAAGTATAGGGCTGTGTGGTACATTATCTTCGTACCCTGTCAGATTATGGGAGAAGGCGAGGAGGGCTGGGCAGTTGGGGGGCCAAGGGGGGTTGTACCAGGTAGTTGATGAGGGAGAATAGGAAGCCGGTGGCCATTAGGTTTCTCGTTGGATGGCAGGTGAATAGCCGGAGCGGAAGTATTGGCTTGTAGCTCTTCGTTCGACTATGATTAATAGTCCTGTGGAGACGAGGAATGACATTCCTAATGCGATCTCGATCGGATGGATCCACGGGATGGTGCTACCACCTGTGGTCAAGAGACCAAAGAGCAGGGTCAAAGTGGATAACTTCCGTAGCAAATGCTGTGAGACAAAGCAGCCATGAAAGAAACACACGGTTATGCAGTCAATACTGACCAAGAGCATGGATCCCCACCAGTCGTAGTTCTGAAGAAAGGCGGTTTTCTGATCATCTTTGATCCCATTCATGGCCGTCAAGCGAGCGCGGGACGGTATGGAAACGACCAAGAGCAAAAGGGCAGTGGCTGCGAATGGTATCTGCGCCTTTTTCGTCAATGAGCGGTGGTTGTCGATCTTGGAGCTTGACCAAGCATGCATACCTTATATACCATATTCCAGCCATATCTGTCGACCAGAAAGCCTCCAAGTGCAGAACCAAGGCTAAAAACATTTACTACCGTCAAACGATGTTCTATGGAAGGCGAGGGCTGATATCACTCACACCCCGAACCTACCCCGTAGACAGCGTAGTTCATCGATTGATAATACCCCCGCTTCTCTACCCCGACCACATGGGTCAAGAGAATCGACCCTAGACCGTACAAAAATGGTCAGCCACAGCTCATTGGGGAGGGTATCCAGCAATACCCATGGTCATGACGCCCGCAGTACTAAACCCAGAGACTGCGCGTCCCGCGATCAGACCAGCCCACTGCCCTGTGCTACCGCATACCAGTAGGCCGCCGAGGAAACGGGCTGATGTCGTGAGGTATGGTGTTTTGCGGCTGAGGTGGTCCGACACCCGGGCATGCAGTGGTTGAAAGGTGGTGGACATTAGAAGGAAGGCGTTGACCGGCCACGACGAGAGATTGGTTCGGTCGAAGGCGGATGCAACGGACACATGGGAAGACGCCGAGAGACTCGAGTCGATAGCTGTTGACTAGGGATTTCTTGCATGAGCTTGTTTCGAGGAGAGATTGGACAGAGGAACAGACATCACGTACCAAGTTAGAGATGAGCATCCCTGCGAAAAGGGTTATCAGCAATTAGGTAAGTTACATGGATTTGCCCGAGAGGCATCTTCAACAGACCTGCAATGAGAACAATGATCTGAGATTTTGGTAATCGACGATGTCTGCATAGAGTTTGCTCTGTCTCTTCATTGATTTCATTGATTTAATTGATGTCATTGATGAGGGAGGTATTCGACGTTTCGTCAGTGCGCCTGATCTCTCCAAACATGGTTACCCTCGTTACCCTCGGGGGAGAAAGGACTAACGGAGAATTACCACATTCTAACCATCGTTTGTCTTTGTCTATATACCGTATATGTGAGACGTGCTGTGGAAAGTCATAGACTGAGATTGGCAAAAGGTTTGCAGTCGGTGTTGGTGGCCCTGCATTAGTGAATGCAGCGGGAGCCTGCCAAGAAGCTCGATGATGCTGTAGTATTGAAACAAACAAACATATAGTACAAACTGTACAAACTATACACACATCTCTCGATTAATTCACAGAACGAACACGACCACCATTGTCAACTAGAGGATTTGGTTCATTCATTGGTACTGGTGGCCTTGCATACTCACCTTCAACCTTGACCCTCTTGAGGAGTGCAGGGGAAGTCTTGAAGAGGAGATAAGACTCTGGTATATAAGCACCCCCTCCCAAGTCTGGTTGTCGATAAGAGCTGACTGCAGAGCACATCAACGACAGCGAAGCCTCCACTACAGGACCACAAGATGGAATCCTTCAGCATCCACAGCATCCAATCCAACCTCCTCCCCATGCCCCATCACCAAGCTCTGGAGCGTCTCTACTATGCCTCGAGAAAGCCAAAGGTTCACGCCCAGATCAAGACCACTGAGATCGACATCGAGTCCGACGATGAGAAGACTCCACCCAAGCTGTCCGCCCCGAGGCTCTGGCGCCACCCAAGCAGCTACGCCGTGCAGGCCCTCCGCAGCCCCTGGCACCGAACCCTCCTGCGCCTCCAGAGCGCCGTCTTCCACACCTCGATCGAATTCTTCCCCCACACCATGGGATACGAGTACCTCGTCGTACCCGTCACGACCGGCAGCGTCAGCTCGCCCATGGGGCTGGGCTCGGACTCCCAGCCCGTCACCATCTGGCTAGACGACCAAGCTACATACCTGGCCGACTCGCAGCAGTTCCTGCTCGAGTACGCGCTGCGGCTGCAGGACCGACCCCACGGCGTCTACTACGCCGGCACCTCGTGCCGCGGCGAGGACCCGGACGCGACGCACCTCAACCAATTCTTCCATGTGGAGTGCGAGCTCGTCGGCGACCTGGCGCAGGCGCTGCTCGCCTCGCACGGGGCCGAGATCGCGCGCTGCGCCGGCACCACAGCGCACCTGCAGCAGCTCCTCCGCCTCTTTCGGACCAACAACCACTCCTTCCCGCGGATCACCCTGGCGGAGGCGATGGCGCTGCCCGAGCTGACCGACGGGATGTGGAGCTTCGTCGTGCCCGGCGATCCCGCGTTCGGACGGGCCCTCACGCGCAAGGGCGAGCAGATACTCATCGCCCGGTTCGGGGGCGCCTGCTGGCTCACGGAGATGGATCACCCGAGCGTGCCGTTCTACCAGGCTTATGTCCCCGACATTGTCCCGCCGGGCGGGGTGGCCAAGGCCCAGTGTGCGGACTTCCTCCTGGGGATGGGCGAGGTGCTCGGGTGCGGGAACCGGCATGTCACGGTGAATCAGGCGCTGCGGGCGCTGGGCAACCACGGGGTTGCGGCAGGAGACTACCAGTGGTATCTGGATATGCGTCGGGAGATGGAGGTGAATACCACGGGGTGGGGGATCGGGACGGAGCGGTTTCTGTGTTGGGTGTTGGGGCATGGCGACGTGCGTGATGTGCAGATGTTTCTGAGGTTGAAGGGGATGGATAGCATGCCTTAGGTCTGGTGGATTGGCTTTGGATTGATTATTGTTGAAGGTAACTGTTCGAGCCCGTACAGGATCTGGTGTGCTGCAGCCGCTTTCTGTATCCATGTTTTGTTCGAGGTATTTCAGATGACGTTCCTCGTGCTCCGTCTTGCCTGCTGTCATTGCCTGATACCATAGTGGGAAAATAGAAATCGAAGGTCGAAACAAGGTATAGTTGATACTGGTTTGCGGAACAGTGGTAACTAGATAATGAACACGCCTCTAGCTTTGGTACAGGTGAGTAACAGTCCCTATTAAAGTAATTGTGTTTATTTTTCCAACTTATCTCTAGCTGGTTCCAAGCTGGTTGCAACCCAGTTTGCTGGTATCTATACATGATGACGAGTAACAGCCTACATCACCTTGGAGTCACAAGGAGCGAAAGAATAGTTCTTCTGGCTAGTCTCTCAGGTGGTTCAAGCTGCTTCTTTGCCATATGGGGGAAAAGAAAAACATGGTTCTCAGATATTGATATCTATCTAGAAATGTCTATCACTATTTAAGACTAGTTTACAGACCTTACCTCCACGGCCCTCTCTCACTATCCACTGTGCTGTACTTGGATGCTACCTTTTCGTATCGGCTTTGTCCCCTCCATACTGTATTCTGTAGCCGAAGGTCGTCTACCATTGGAGCATGGCCTAATCTCAACGACTCAGCGTAGAATCGCCCGGATATGCTGCAAGACGTGTTGTGCTGGGTATCATATCGACACTTGACTCTACAGTATACAGATTTTCAAACTACTTTGAGAACAAATACAAAATGTGTATTGGACTGTAAACGCAACTTTCATTGGAGATCTCTGGGAAAGAGAGCAGGCGGTGCACTGCAGGATCACAGTTCTGCGGGGCTATCAAGCTCGGCCCGCGGTGAGGAGGTAGCGGTGGAGGTGGAGGTGCCCTTTTTCTCGAGGCATTGCTCCGCCTGCAAGGACGGGGAAACAGATTATTCTGGGAGAACTCGTGCATCTTGCGGAAATGATCTCTCTGTTGGCCATTCGCATTCGCAGAATGCCTTGGTGATTAGTCATGTTGGGAGTTGAGAGGTCGAAATTGCAGATGAGAGAAGAAAAGGATATGGAAACCAACCATGTTATCGATTTTTTCCCCCTCCAGACTTGATTAGCTTCACTTGCAGGGTACAAGCAAACGGGGTCTAGAGGCAGGAAGGAAACAAAAACATACCAACTCGACTGAACACTCTCGGACACCCCAGAGACTCGGCTGCCGGACATGCAAGGGTGGGGCGGTGGGATCTCATATGTCGGCGGCAGTCCTTGCTGGAAGAGAAGCCGGAGAGAGACCGCGGACAGTCCCGCTCTTGGCAGAAGTAGATCCGCTGGTGGGAGCGGTAGTGCTTGCGTAGATCGCAGGCGCGCAGGAAGACCTGGTTGGAGATACATTGGCTGGTGTCGCAGCGCCAGTCGCCGTTGCTGTCCCGGTACCCGATTTCTTAGACATCTGCTGGTGTCCAGGGGACCGAGTTGCTTTCGGATGAGGACGAGGAGGGGGACTTTAGGACCGCCAGCGGTGATGGTGGTTGTGGTGGCTGCGAAGTGAGGGAGGGCTGGGCGTTGAGGTCGGATTCGTTTACTTGTGACCAGAGGAGGTCAAAGTCCTCGTTCAGATGTGATGGTGGGGGTGCTTGTGGTGCGTGATAAATGGAAGGATTGGTGATGAACTCGTCGAGTAGCCATGGATCCAATAGGTCATCTTGGCTCGAACTCTCCTCAAAGAGGTGCGGAAAGTCGGATTCGAGGGGCATACTTCTCTTGAGAAGCGCACACTCGCACAGAGAGCACGTTAGTCATTGACAGGGTGAATTCAACCTTTCGTGGTACGGTATTTATAGGGGCATTGCAGCATCGCTGATCCGACTCTACAGTGGCAAAAGTCTTGAGCATCTGATGGCTGTTGACCTGCCCCGATAAGAGGATAGTCTATTAGGGGGGCTCAACTATGCAAGATGCAAGGTCTTAGCATAGGACATGCATTTCCTTTTGACTCTGATTTCCGACATGCTTCGACACCGCCGAGCAAACGCGGTGGTCGATTGGACTGGTTGGGGGTGCCAGATAAGTCGGGGCGATTATGCAAGGCCAGTCATTCCTCATACTTACTAGATACCTAGATGTATTGACAACATCGGTCGACCTGGGGTTGTTTTGATCACTATGAGACCGACAATTTAAAGCAAGTCCTACCTCCGCTGCGGGCTCGCCTGGCACGCCTGGCACGCACGGTCAAATTCACATATTGTACCTGGAAAATCTGTTTTCAAGCCATTCGAAAGTCGAACCATGAACACGACGAAAGTTCAATATTCGCCATGCTCCGACTCGTCTGAGGAAGAAGTGGCAGCCAGAAGCCTCGGGGAAGGGTGCGCCTGGCTGTTTCCAACGACCAATGACGATTCCAATACAAGAAGACACTGTGACTGCAAGAAACGGCAGCAGGCGCTCTGGGGCTCACTGTTTACTAGCCTCATCCTCTTGGCACTGCTACTTTTGGGCTCCAATGGACTCTTGCTCTTTTGGGTAAAGTTATCAGCAGCAGCAGCATCAGCAGCAGAGATGCCAGAGCACGGGGCTTCTTTTCGTGAGTCTGGCATAAACCTCAATCTCAATTCTCAATTCTCAATCAATCCTTTCAGTGTGTCTTACTCAAGCACAATACAACCAACAGTCCACTCCGCCACCGGCGAAAAGCAGCACCCGAGCATTGTGGAACGCATCTACCATGATTACGATGATGATTTCTTGAACTTCAATACTACCGTGGCTCAAGAACATTGGCGAAGTCTTTTTCCAAGTAAGCTTCGCCTTTTTGCCGTCGGACATGTCGGGTAGCTGATGTGCGATGTGGTTTTGGAAAACACAGCTGGCGAAGGCATGATCGGCTTGACGGACCAAGAGGTTACCGAGATGAATCTCCACCATTCCGTTCGGGGGGGGGCTCAGATCCGAGTCGACACATCTATATGGTTGCTGTGTTTCATCAGCTGCATTGCCTAGTAAGTCGCTCGCGCTTCACTTGCTGCAGGACGGAGTACTGTTTATCTCACTACATTCTCCGATCACCCTGCATATACACCCCGACTCGCGCGCTAACAGTTGCCTTCCTCCCACCAATCTAGAGCCAAGCGCGTGCAATTATCATGCATCTCTTCCAGGACCCAGCCTACACCGTCCGCGAGACAACCTACCATCACACAATGCACTGCGTGGACATTGTCCGGCAGGCGCTGATCTGTGCCGCCGACTCGACTCTGATCTGGAGGGAATACGATATCAAATGGCCAGGCGCGGGAGGAACCAGGGTGTGTCGGAACTTCGACGCTTTGACACAGTGGGTGAGTGAGCACAAATATGTGTCTCAGTCGTTTGACCCCGCTCTATTGCCCCACACCGATTACTGAGGGTCTGAGCCTCTGAGGACCCGAGGACCTTCGTGATCTGCCACTCTCAACAGTAACTACTCCGTAGTCTGCGGTGACGGCGAATTTCTTGAAGCGGTATAGCGTTCCTGCTTAGGTATAGTGCTTTTTGCATTTAGCTATCTGCTACGTGGAAATACAGATCACCATCTTGCTGTCTTTCTGCCTTAGGAACTCGCTTAGATAAGAAGAATACTAAGTAGATAATACAGAAATCTATGTACCTGATGGCGGTAATTATCCGCCCTACTGAGCTGTTATTAGTAACCCTGCCGCTTGGATCATCAATCACGTAGGTACGCCGTCATGACTTTTTCATATCCCTCAATCTCTACAATGTGTATCCATATTTCCTAAGATATAACATGACACAGCGTCCTCATCAAGAATATTTGATCTCTCATGGTTGCCGACCCTACTCATACTAAACTCGCGGTTCTTATCGACGCGGACAATGCGCGGTTCTCCATCATCAAGCTCCTACTTGCAGAAGTCGCAAAATATGGCACGGCTCATGCAAAACGAGCCTATGGAGACTGGAGCAGTCATAGTCTCACAGGCTGGAAGGAAAAGCTTCTCGAACATTCAATCCTGCCTATACAGCAGTTTTCGTATACCCATGGCAAAAATTCCACTGACTCAGCTATGATAATTGACGCAATGGATCTGCTATACTCGGGCCGCTACGATGGGTTTTGTCTCGTCTCCAGCGACAGTGACTTTACCCGACTCGCCGCCCGGATCCGCGAGGCAGGGCTCGTGGTGTATGGTTTTGGGGAAGCCCACACGCCACAGCCCTTCGTTGCGGCCTGCGATAAATTCATCTACACCGGGAATCTCGTGCATCTCGATGAGCTTGCGCCGCATGCCGATCGCATTGTTTCGCCTGGGAAGTCGGATCGGGCTAACCAAGCTCCACTCAATCCAGAGCTAGCCAGTCATTTACGGGCAGCGGTAGAAGCAGCCTGCAATGACGAAGGATGGGCTAGACTCTCGGATGTCGGTCAGCTCCTGACCACAAGACACTCGGACTTTGACTCTCGTAGCTACGGGTATCACAAGCTGAGTGATCTGATCACTGCCTCTTCCTTATTCGAAATTAGCCGCCGCTCCTCACACAAGAGCTCATTTACGGAGATTTTCGTACGGGATAGGCGTCGGAAGTGATATGCAATGGGTCGATTAGTTACATATAGGTTATCTTAGTTATGCTTTACTCTTTCGTCTTCCTCGTCGGGCGCCCGTTGTAAATGAATTACACACGTATAAAGACGAGGTGAAGGAGGTAGTAGTGGTGACCGTTAGGGCCACCAGTGCATGGCATTGCGATAGTCCGACGGGAGCTCGTGGTCGGAATTATGATCGCCTTCCCCTAAAAGCTAGGACTGCAGTAAAAGAACGGCCTCGAGGCGACAGGCGATCCTCGAAGGGGGAGCTCCCGAGCCAGTGCGCCAGCGAATTCACGCACAAGGTCACCTGCTGAACGAAGAACATGCCTAGGATCCCGGCGTTAACCAGTCCCCCTTGCCAGTCATCCCAGCCCAACCTCTAGGAAGATGAAGACGTAATACCGGTGTTGCCAGATCACGACGGGATCCTGGTCCGGATCCGAGGTCTCGATCCTTCCGATTTGCTTCCTCAGCCAACCCATGGGTAGATCAAACCCTTTCTCACTGAATAGGGGTCTCTCTCGGTATCAGTGTATCGGAGTTTCGTCAGTCTAAGCAAAGTATGAATACTCTCAGAACAGCGTGCCCTCTCACCACCGGTGATTCCGATACCCGTGCAGAAATAATACAAGACTGGCCAGCCCGCAGTCTTGCGGTAAAGCGGAGTGGACAGTGCTCTAGACCAACCCATGAGGAGAAGGAATATGGTTGAAGTGATATTCTCCCTGTTGAAAAACTTATACCAAGTCCACCAATTTTCCGCAGTTTTGGTGTAGGCCCGCTCATTCGCCATCATTCTCGATGAGGTGAACGAGGTTTGTTCTGAATATTTGTTTCGAACCTGTGTGGCTGATTCAAATATGCCCTGAGCACTTCTATTTCACTCGAGTTCGATGCTATATGGAGGGGTGAATGAAGTAGTCAGCTGTGTATGATTGTCCTTGCCACACATCTTTCTTTCATCCGGCGCCTAAAAAGCGTAGTACCTAGAGTCCCGTTCTCGGGAGCCGAGTCGCAAGAGAATTTGTAGTAGGGGTATGACACCTGGACCTGGCAGGGATTCTCGCTGGAGTAGCGATCATAATCGGAGTTCCTGCCCCGGGATGCGAGGCTGGTGTCTTCGCCCACGGGAGTGGCGGTTGCTGCGTGGAGGGTCAGTGGGAGGAGGAGGGTGAGGGTGGTGACTGGGGATTTTCATTTTCAAGGTGATTTAATGGCAATTGGTTAAGTTGAAATTACAAGCGATTGAAAACTTGTTGGTGAGTGTGAACTATACTGGTGCTGATCTCGAGTTATGGACTGGGAATGTCAGAATTTATATAGAGCATTGCTGCGCACGAGTGTCTGTAGAGGGATTCTAGATTGCAAGTGACAAAGTGCCAGGATCATTACTCTGCACTCAGCTGACTACTTTATTCACCCCTCCATATAGCATCAAACTTGAGTGAAATAGAAGTGCTCAGGGCATGTTTGAATCAGCCACACAGATTCGAAAATTCCGGGAATGTCCATACTCCTAAGCCATGGGAAGTAACCTCTTAGGGCTGTGTTTTGTCGATTTTATGTTTGGGGATGATGCTCTCAGGTCTCGGCGGAATCGGAATGTAGTTCCTGGGAAATACTTACATGACCAATTGTTCTTTATTTGTCCGTGCCATTCTTCCTCCCTTAACTTACGAAATCGCCCTTCGTGATTTGAGCCTATGTGTAAGACACCAGCGTCTGGTTTGCACTATTGCTGCTTTCAAAGTGACATTTCGCCATCTCTTGGTATGTAGTACTTTTCATACCTCAAGTGCGAGCCGGGAATTTTGATGTTATCGCGACCCGAGACCCCGATACCCTTTCAATACGGTAATACACAGTACAAGTAGTAAATGCGTTCCGAGCCAATCACCCGCGGAGACGGACGACATCGCTAATCCTCGTAAAACACCCCCCTCCCCGCCAAATCAACTTAAATACTAGGTACCATGCACCCAACGAGATTATATTGCACGGCGCGAACATAGAGTATAATCTGGGTTTACTTCATCTTGATATATATATATTAGAATTTGCGTCAAAAGAGTACGCACGGCCAGCAATCCTCCCAAGACGAACTTCCAGTCTTGGAGCTTGATGCATTATCCCTCCTCCAATTGAGAAATCGGATTGTAGAATTTCTCCGAGAGGGGTCTCGGCAAAGAATGCATAGGGGCCGAATGCAGCTTCACGGCCTCTGTCAGATCAATTCTGGATCCGCAGGCAGCCGCTGCTTTGACGCCCACCGCGCTAGGGGAGACCACGTCCCCGGATATCTACGACTTGGCGCAGGATATCCAGGACAACTGGAATTATGATTATAAGAAGCTGATTGGCGGGAACAACATTGCTGAGAACAACAAACCCTGGTTAATCATGGTTACGGCCATCGTGGACAAGGTCCAAGCCGCGCGTGCGGTGGTGCCATCGGCGGATCTGGTCAAGAAATGCACCACGGCGCTGCGGTGGGCGCAGGCTGCGCGCCTGACGGACCTGGTTGGGGACGTGACGGCAGACACCTTGACGGGCGAGCGCACCAAGACTTTCATAGACAATTTCGAAAATATTGAGCCGAAAAGCGTCACGCGAGCGCTGGGGATTGACGAAACTGGCAGCGAGACCCGCGCGATCGAATTCGAGGATTTGGATTATGAAGGCATGTCAGGGGGTGACGCAGACCAATTAGCGGAATTCATGGCGTGGACCGAGACGACTCCGTCCAAGAAAACCTGGCCCAGCCACAGGAGACATCGAGAGTGGGCGCTGCTCTATGGAGAAAAGGCGACAATAATGGAGACAGCGTGTTCAAATTGAAGGCTTCGTGTTCTGAGTGTATGTAATCGCGGGTTGGTTCAATAGTGCATCCGCTTAGTGTATCCGTACTAGTGAAAATATGACCTATTCCTTCCTCGCTTAAAATTTGAAATATGATAGATTTCTAGCGCATCCACACGGTCAATATTGAGCTAGCCTCCGATGGCAGAGGTTTTCTCTGTACGCTTCCAGTGGAAGTTGAAGTAGCGTCAATGTCCCTGAGCTAAGCCTTGGCTCCACTGGAACTAGTCAGGGTCCCACTACCGCGCAACTCTGTAACCAAAGAGAAACCAGAAGTGGCAACGCGAGATCATCCTTGCTCCCCGAGCCGAATAGGAAGCCAGAAATCATGAGTACGCACCCCTTGGGATTGGGCACAGATAGCACGTTCACGCTCTACGGCTGACTGCTCCTTGAACCCCACCGCCTCATCCAATCCCATCGGCCAATCTTCTGTCGCGCGTATAATGAGATCTCGTAGCTCTTGTGGCAATCCAAATTGGGATCCCAATCGATCGAGCATTGTATCCTCTCTCCACCAGGCATGCTGTTGCGGTGGCACATTACGGGACGAGCAGATGCGGTAGTGCGGATCGACCAGCCAGATAGTAATAAAGCGCTGATGACCCGAGAGATAGGGATCTTGAAGCGAGAAGGGCAAGGTCCTGTATCTTAGGGTATTAGGCCAGGCTAAAAAGCATCCCTGATGAATGGTGGTTACAGATCCCAGAGTCTGTAGTTTTGGAGGAGCATCACCGAAAGTTGCTGGATCTTCATCCTCCCGAGGCAAACCAAAAATCTTTTGCATTGCGTGGGGCTCCAGTGTGATCTCGAACGCATCCAGGTCGACTTCTTGCTGGAAGGAGATACGCGCCTCGGTAATATTTTCGACGTCGTAATAGTATCGCGCGGTGGCAACGATATGCTCATTCAGAAGCCCGTCAATATGATAGTCATTGTCTCCGGAGAAGATCGTTTGCTCTGCAGTAAGCTCAATGCTGCTGACCCGTACGATCACTTGTAATCCCTGGTTGCGAAACTGGTTCTGCAAACAGACTGATTGATACTGGTGGTTATGGTCTGAAGAAGGGAGCCGTTTTCTATATATATCTTTCGAGGTTCTTCTTTTACCAACAATTGGCTGCGCGGTTTTTCCTAGTTTCCACTCATCGTAGGAGTATAGACGCCAGGTTCCGGATACTGGAAACTGTGAAGTCTAAAGCGTTTCTCTGATACAACCTCCTGCACTTGTTCGACAGACTTCCACATCTCTGGAGTCATGAAGCCCAGCAAATCCTTGGGATAAATCGATTCAGATGGATCGTCGTCGATGATTCGAAATTTTAGGTCGGGCTCGGGGGTTGCAAGATACTGTTTGATCTTCTCGCAGTCCATGGCCCAGGTTGGCCCGGGCCAGTCTTTGCACTGACGCCACTCAAGAACTTCCGATTTAAGTTGATTGTATGGTTCATTGAGCCCCGTCTTCGCAAACCCATATGTTCTGATGGGGGGGGATAACGACTAACAGGATCCCTGATCAAAATATCGTTCCATGGCTCAATGCAGGCGGAAATCAGCTTCTCAATCATCGCATAAGCTTTGCCGTTACGTGGATGAAGATTGTTGATGTATGAAGTGATTCGCACGTTAGTCCCCTCCGAGCTAACGAATTCTACTTCACATGGTAGCCACTGGAATCGGTGGGACCAGCGATAAAGGGACCCGATTGAGTCGTCTCTTGGCGGGCGTCCATGTTGTGTCGTCCATATATCTATAGGATGCTGAAGCGAAGGCGCAACGTGGAAGTCGGAGCTGGTGGTAGGATACGATATGCCGGCAGCAGTCATGGTGACTTGGCCTCCCTGACTGAGAACAGCAGTACGACCATAGATCAGCATGTATAAGTCAGGGTCCACCAGGTCATGGTAACCAGGTGTTTCCTGCAGGAGTGGCTGGAATGCTGCTTGTAATTCCTTTTGCAAGTCCTCGTTGACAAGCACGGCCGACTTGCACACCCCCGAATCAGCATTCAATGTAATGATATAATCCTTTTCACGGAAGCTGACAGCCTTATCACGTAGCTCCGCAATGCACCAGTCCCATGTCTTTGAGGTAATAAGGTCTAAGTCGATGTTCATATCTCCCCATTCCTCCGGTCCCGATCGGGCTTGAAACTGAACGAGAATCTCCCTATACCATTGCTGGATGATATCTTCATCAAACACGTCAACCTCCCAGTTCTGCCGCTCTGTCAGCATCTCTATGATGCGTAGCATGAAAATCTCAGGTTGAGTTAACCGAATTGCTCGACCTCGGCTTCCAGTCCAATCTGGCAGAGCTCCGTGCGCAAAGCGTTGACCAACGGGTAATTCATAATCCACTGGGATATCATGAAAGCCGGGGACCTGCAACTGGCGATTTTCGGTATTATCGAATTGAATGGAAGACATTTTTATCTGGACGTGTTGGTTCAGACTGGGTCGCTACCCAGAGCAGAAGAAAAGGAGAAAGGATTGGAGGTTCGAAGACGGCGCAGCCCGATGCTGGTGATATAGTGCGTGTATTGTATACCACCATAGCCCCCGGCAATAACGGCAGTCCGTACGCTGGTGACAGTGGTTCCATACCGTGTATTACCGTATTACAGTCGTACGAGCGATTGGAGTCAACGATGATTAAATACATGGCTTCAAGAATTTCGACTCGCACTCGAAATATGAAAAGGGGTGGATCGCGTTTGGTAAAGATTGGGGAGATATATTTGAGACGATAGAATGACTGCAAGACCAACCTCGGGTGCTTCTTTCCTTCGAATGTTATAGCTTCTTGCTATGTCCTTTCTCTCCTTCCAACCTTCACGTTTCCAAGCCCATTCATTCATTCATTCATTCATTCCTTCCTTCCTTTTTTCATTTGTTTGTTCCTTCTATCTTTCTTATTGCATCCGGTTGTTCATTTTCCCAAGTTCGTTACTACTTTCACTCGTCAGGATGCTGCTTGTTGTGCAATTCATTCTTTCCCTTTGCCTGGCAACACTTCAGGTCCAGGCTCGGGCTGTCTTCGCCCACTTCATGGTATCTAATACTCTGAAATATACCGTGGACAACTGGGAAGATGAGATGACGCTGGCCAACGAGGCCAATCTCGACGCCTTCGCTCTGAACACTGCTGTCGGAGATGCCACCAACACTGGTTCGGTTGCCAACGCCTTCTTGGCGGCCGGAAATGTGGGCTTCAGTCTGTTCTTCAGCTTTGGCTATGCCGGAAATGGGGCCTGGGCCGAGTCCGACGTGGTCAGCATGATTTCTACCTACGCGCTGACCGGGGCGTATTTCCAGCATGCCGGCAAGCCCCTCATCAGCACCTTTGAGGGCCCGGACAATGCGGCTGACTGGGTCTCCATCAAGGAGCAGACGGGGTGTTTCTTTATCCCGGACTGGTCCTCAGTCGGGGCAGAGGCAGCAGCAGGGCTTGCGGACGGTGTTGCAGATGAACTGTTCAGCTGGGCGGCGTGGCCGTACGGACCCAGCGACATGAACACGTATACTGATGCCTCGTATATCGATTTTTTAGACGGTAAGCCATACATGATGCCGGTCTCTCCGTGGTTCTTCACCAATATGCCTGGATATGACAAGAACTGGCTTTGGCGGGGCGACGACCTTTGGTATGATCGCTTGGAACAAGCTATATACCTGGCGCCCGAATTCATTGAGATCATATCGTGGAACGACTTTGGTGAGTCCCACTATATTGGGCCTATCCAAGCTTCTGGGTCAGATCTTGCCAACTCGACATACACAGCATTCGACACCGGCGAGGCCCCTTACAACTACGTGCTGGATATGCCGCACGACGGCTGGCGCGTATTCCTCCCCTGGTTGGTTGACATGTATAAGCAAAACATCTCGATCATCACCCAGGAGGGAGTTCAGGCATGGTATAGGCGCAATGTTGGGGGAGAGTGCGTGTCGGACGGCGGCACCACGGGTAATACTGCCAGCCAGCTTCAGCTGAAGTATTGGCCCTATGAGATTGGACAGAACAAGGTCTTCTTCTCTGCGTTGCTCGAGTCGGCGGCAGATATTACAGTAACCATCGGTGGTGAGAACATGAGTGCGTAGTGGAACAGTACTCCAAGCGGGGGTGCAGGTATATACTACGGATTTGTGAGCTTTTCTGTGCAGGATGGCCTAGTTGAGGTTACAATCTCGCGCGACGGAGCTGCTATTGCTAGTTTTACAGGCGCGGACATCGTGATCGGGTGCTCGAGTAGCATAAATATCGAAAATCGGAATGCCTGGGTGGGAAGCGCGATAGCCTCGGCCACGATTGACGCGACGTCTACAGACTCTCTCCTAGACGCCGTGTGTATCGAGGGGTGGGGTGCGGGGAATTTCGATGGACTCTGTGCGTTTACCTGTAGTCTCGGGTATTGCCCGGTGGGTGCGTGTCTGTGCAAGAAGATGGGCCCGCAGCCAGAGCTGCCCAAGAGTCTGGGAGTAGTGAGATATCCCATTACCGGGGAGACAGCAGATTATAGTGGACTTTGTGTCTTTGCCTGCAATTATGGCTATTGCCCGCCTACGGCTTGCGGGACCACCGAAGAAGCCCTAACTGTTACTACTGCTTTGCCTTTTATTCCGGCCACCTGTATTTCCGGCCAAGGGGAGGGTGATCTCGTTGGGCTCTGTAGTTATGCCTGCAACTATGGATTCTGTCTTATTTACAATTGCACATGCACCTCCGCAGGGCCCTTGAATCTGCCCCCTGTCGCGAACACCAGCATTTACGGATTCTACAGCGGTAGCGGCTCTGACAGTGGCTTGTGCGGCTTTGCCTGCGAGAGGGGATACTGTCCGTCTCCCACATGTCTGCACGATACATCCACCACCAGCACTGACGACGACGACGATTTGGTTTGTGCAGACGATGGAACGCACACACGCGCCGTGTGTAACGAAGAAGTTTACACGGGTTGCGACTACAGCATCTCCTTCGCCAGTTTTACCGACCTTTGCGCCGCGGCCGCGAGCTACAATGCCAGCTGTGTAAAATACTATCTTATCGGGGCCCTGTCGAGTATGCTAGACTCCGCCCTGGCGAATTACACGCAAATGAACAGCAGCTATCATGATAAGTTTGAAGAATATGTCAGCTTCGTCAAGGGGAGGTGCCTGAGGTACTGGACACGCTGATGGCGGCGGGAGGCGCGGGGAACGCATACTTCGAGTGCATCTACAGCGCCGGCGGCATCACAAACATCTCCACCACCAGCTGCCCGTACCAGGTCCCACAGACCACAGACGACGTGAATGTCAACAGCGTTGTCTACTACGACCTGGTAAATGCGATGGGATGGTGGAATATGCTGTTGAGCGACTACGGGCTGCAGTCGAGTTGGGTGCAGCTGGGCGAGCGCGTCATTCAGAATCACTGCTCCTCAACGACCAACACCCTCTGTCGCAGACCCGGCCACCATCGTCCAGTCGACGTTGCCCAACATCCAGAACCTGACCAACACACTCACCCTCACGAGGATCCTGATCAGCTCCGGCGCGTGGGGCGGGCCCCTGGACGACATCGTGCTGAGCGTGTCGACGGCTGTGTTCACTCTCGTTCAAGCCGTGCAGAACATGGCCCAGATCGAGACGATCGCGACGCAGTACGAAGAAGCCCAGAAGAAGGAGCTGATCGAGGAGATCATCGGCGCGCTGTTCCTAGCTGTGCCCTTCCTCGGTGAGATCGACGTCATCTCCGAGAGCCTGGCGGGGCTGGCCGATATTATCACCATGATCGGCGACACGGCCATGCTGGCCGACAGTATTTATGAGGTGGTGTCGGCCATAAGCGCTAAAGACGCCATTCTGGGCATTTTCGGGGTGCTCCTCCTCGGCGGAGTCAGGTCTGTCGAGGAATTTAGCGATATGGCGAATCTCCGCCCCGGGCTGTCGGCGGAGGACATTGCGAAGATCGGTCCGGACTGGGAGGAGGCCGATACGGAAATGAACAAGTTGGTAGATGTTTGTTTCTAGCTGATACTGAGATTAAGCATGTATATATATACATCCTGTAGAATAACCCTGAGGAATGTCATAATTTGTTCGTGAACAGGGATCCAGGTCGGTGGTTGAGAGTCATGTGAATTTATAGTCACACGTGCTGAGCTGAGGTACTGGCAATTGTTCATGTCCCTCGTTTGCAGCATATCAGAAAATCGCATATCTTTTTACTGCGTTCTAAAGATTGCAGCTTTGTGCTTTTTGATTACACAGTGGGCATGACCAGGTTGAGCGAAGCATGTATACTTACTGGTCTCTCAGGCATAGCAATAGTCACAACTAGTTTTCTCCATACTAACCATACCCCTAGGCCCCGCATAAAATGCACAGTGCATCGTGGTTTTTTTTTTCTTGGAATTAAATTGATATTATCATACAGTAGCTCAGATATATGAGGTGCCAGCTTACACCAAGATTCAAATATTCGCTCGGCCGACATGCAAAAAGATCAGGCTATTGCGTACGAATTTGCCGGCAGATTTCTTGTTTGCCGAGTGGCCGTGATGGTCTTCCGTATGTCACTTGAAATGCCATAGTATCGCAAAATCTCCGGGTTGATATGTCCATAGTAATGAGGATTATTGCCACGCACAAGCGTGCCAATCCCGTCATCACCTAGACCTACTTCGTAGTCCCGTGGACTTTCGAGCATACTTCCACCTGGGGAGTTGCCGTCGGGCCTCCGGTACTGTGGTACTGTGGTGGGGGGCTTAGATCGGAGTTAAGATGGTCGTTTGTTCCCCCTTTCGACTATCCCTCAGATCTCAGAGGTTTCTACTCGGGTGACTCTCATTGGACCACTTCTGGTACCTCTTCTGGTAGGAGTTCTGGTCTCAAAGTCCGGATGCTACCTTCTCGGCCTCGGCACGGCCGCTAAAGCAGCTATTTTAGGCCTCAATATAGAACAATGCATCGCTGGTTCAAAATGATGCGATAACGTGATTGTTTGGATAATCACTGGAGAGGGGGGCCCTGCATAAGGTAGATGCAATGAGCCCCTTTTTGCGCTTTGGTAAATGGTCCAAACGAAGGAAATGAAAATGTCGGCAGGAAGTTGTGTATCATGTTGTGCCGGACTATCCAGGACAAGCTTGCAGTATTGTTGCAGAGATAAGTGAATTACTCTCTGGAAAAAGTTGATAAATTCTTGCTGATGAATTGATCGCTACCATTGTTGGCCCTAGATTCTTCGAATAATACTGATTTCTTAATTAACGAGAATGATATCCACCGGGTCTCTCTGCCAGATACAGTACTTCTATGTAGAGTGAGTGCACTTCATCCTCACCCAGTATAAATCCTCTCCACGCCGACAATCCTGATTGCATAAATAATTCTGACACTTCCCTCTCTCTCTCCTCTCTCTCCTCTCAGCTATCGGCTCCTAGAACCCTGCATCATTTGCATCTTACTTTGAGCTAAACAGACATCTCCCACTCTTATTCTCAAATCGGACAACAATCCATCTTCGAAATCGAAACCCAGCTCACCCCTCCTCTTCCCTCCCTACCTTGAACTGCTACACTTTAGATTCCAGCAGCACGGTCTCATCCAACCCAACCGTCGCACAGCATCTCCCTCCTCTACCCCACATATACTTCACGCGAACAATGCCCACTCCACCCCCCAAGCCCCTTCCTATAATCCACATCAACGGCTTCCCCGGCACCGGCAAACTAACCATCGCGCAACACCTCGTCGCGCACTATCCCCCTCCCTTATCCATCACCACCACCGCCTCAGATCCACCCCCAGCAAAACTGAAACTCATCCACAACCACCTCCTCATCGACCCCGCCGACGCCGTCCTCCACCGCACCCAACCCGGCTACCAAGCCCTGCGCCACGCCCTGCGCGCCGCCATCTTCACAACCCTGACACACGAGCCCGCCACCCACGCCACCGCCTACATCTTCACGGACTTCCAGACGACCAACGCGCAAGGGGCCCAGGTGTGCGCCGAGTACGCGCAGGCCGCGGACGACCGCGGCTGCGCCCTGATCACCGTCGTGCTGACCTGCGCCGCGGACGAGAACCTGCGCCGCATGATGCACGCGGACCGCGGGGTGCATGCCAAGTTGCAGGACGTTCGGCTGCTCGAGGCATTTCGGCGCGGGGCCCCGGTGTTCCGGTTTAGTGATAGGAAGGAGTTTTTGGAGGTCGATGTGACCGGGTTTGAGGTGGCGGAGGTGGCGGCCAGGATTTGGGAGCATGTGAGTGGGGTTTGTCCTGAGCTGCTGGGAGGGTAGGGTGGCTTTCTGTATGGGTGGCTGGGGATGGTTTGGGTTTTGATTGTAGGATGGTAATTGGGGGTT